>NC_140961.1:73564126-73651626 GCF_056783735.1 Eptatretus burgeri | reverse complement strand
CCAATCAGGACTCCAACTGGCCTGCACATTGGCTACCATTATTGCTGTACCACCAGATGGACTGTGTACTGCCATAGGACTGGACTGCACCAACTCCAAAACTCTTCACTGTTCCAACTTCAGCACCGCTCCTCCACAAATACCCAACTTTTCAAGGGGCGTGCAGAATCATGCCATGGCTTGGATTCATCTATCTCTCTCTTTCTGCCCCCCCCCCCAATCCCCAGGGCAGCGATGTAGGAGTGTTGTTGCAATAATAAAATGATTATGAACAGGAGGTTAGGAAAAGGGAAAACGAGATGCATGGGACACTGCTTTCTATTTTATATCCGTTATAATTCGTTCAAAAAATCATTCTCAAAGGAGGTACACAGATGTGACAGTATGTACATTACTACAGATACCTAAGTGGGGTGGGCTTATCACTCCTTTCTGTGCACACTTCAGTCTTTCATCTCTCGCAATGGCATTTAGCTGTAAACCCATTTAGTAGTATTAGCTGTCAGATGTCAAAGTTCCCATGGTGGCTTTTGCAAAGAGTAGGCACGATATTACCGGCAACCTGCCAAGTTCAAAATTGCTACTCAAATCGGCTCCAGTCAAATATCTGTTAACCTTCACTGATGAGGCCTTTTCGATCTCCATGATTACACTAATATCATCTGCAGAAACAATCTGGACAGCTGATCTAAAAATACAAGTTTGAAACGTGTAATTAAGTTTACACCGATACGGATCAACAGCGGCTCAATGGAGAGGCTGTAGAACAACCCCTAAAGTGGGAAGAATCGTTTGACAAAAGAAAACACCACAAAAAGGACATGTTTCTGTAATAGCAGGACACATCTTTTGTAGTATAACATTACAGAGTAAACTGTAATGAGCTTAACCACCACTGCAAATCTCAAAGCACTTCGCAATAATTGCCTTGTACATGACTTGCCATTCAATAAATAACGAAAGGTTGATCTGAAGATCCCTCTCCACCGAGTCTGTGGTTCCCCAGGCCTCTGTTTGTTTGTCTCTCTCCTCCTTCTCCTTCTCCATCATGGGAGAGCAAAGAATATTCCAGCCTCCACTGGAAGAAGGGAAGGTTCCATTGATAGCAACAGAATAACTGTGTGAGTGAGGTCGTCAGAAGTCTAGGAATTAAAGCACCATTTACACTTCAAGCAAAACTGGATGCCACACTGTTTAATGGCCAAGATATGTCCAGGGATATGATCCTGACCTCTTGTTTGAGATTTAGGGCCTCCAGGTATTGCTGATAAAGGAGTAGTAACATGTCCAGAGTTCATTGAAATATTGTTGTGGGCCGGGGTTCGGTGGCGATATACGACCACTAGGGGGAGCAGCAGAGTCGTCTCCCACCGAACACCCGGAATTTAGGTCGTGACTCTCGGACAACTCCGAAAGTTCATGGGTCACTTAAAGGACTGCGGTCGCCAATATTTTGACGGTGTGAGGTAGGGTCCACTTGTCGAATTCCAATCCAATTACTCACGCCATCCAACTACCGGGGAAGCCACACCCTCGGCCAACTTTGTCCAAATCGAGTCGCTATCACTGACTCGGATCTGGCGTAACCGAGCAGAAGTTACCAAAGCCACGCCGGACCAAATGAACAATTTACGGCACGAACGGCTTTACTATTTCTCAATACGCACCTTGCTAGGCCAATGAAGGAAAGCACAGAAAACGAGCTGGTACATTTAACAGGGGTTTATTTATAACAATAATCGGGGAGGGGAAGCATTCAAAGAGTAGAGTTTTCATGAATAAAAGGCAGGCAATGTACAATGAGCAAAAGCATATAACAATCCTACTTAAAGACAGGGCCCATGGACACACACACACACACACACACACACACACACACACACACACACACACACACACACACACACACACACACACACACACGAAACTGGACCCTGTGGGTCTATTCGGTATGGCCGGGCCTGGATGCCTGTTCCACCTTGTGCTGTCACACTGACTTGAACCACCACGGTGGGACTCGAACCCATGACCCGAAGTCCACGGCCCACGACCCTGACTTCTCGGTCACCAAACTTGCCCTCCAAAGGACCACAGACCGCTCCAACCACGACCACGACCGTCTGCAGAGCCCTCGTTGACAACCACTCAGTCACGATGACAGACCGCTCGGCAATCGCCACGATCTCCTCTGCCGAACCCTCGTCGTCAACCACTCAGCCACGACGACAGACCCCTCGGCAATCGCCACGATTTCCTCTCTGACAAACCCTGTTCGTGACAACCACTCTACTCTTCTGAGGTGGGAGGGGTCTCTTCTCCTCGCCACTCGCCTCCTGATTGGACGAGGGGTTGGCGGACGACTCGTGGTCACCTCCCGATTGGCTGGGGCGTGCGTGTCATGCTCACCCTCCGCTCATTGGCTGGAGGAAATGGTCCATGCCCTTCCTTGGGGCGGAGCCTCGATCCGAAGCGACGGAGGCTCCACCCACGCCCTCAGCCAAAAACACGTGGGCAATGGTGACTGGGTCGAGTGAGGGACGGTGGCGTTGTTGCCGATGTAGTAGTAGTTGTTGTTGTAGTTGTTGTTGTAAAAACCTAACTAAAAAAATAACTCGTAGCACACACAAAATTCCCATTAGACAGAAGGAGGGATTCTAACTGTAAACATACTTATCGAAATAACTGAACTACGGGGACTCTGGCTGTTTGTGTGCACAAGGTTTCCAAATCCGTAACAATATTTCCCATTCTGTTCCTCTGGGCCAATGTGACTTATTTTTGTGTTATTCCACTTTTCCTCCTTTTTTGTTCATCCCTCGAAACAAAAATATCCTTTGGTTGTCTATAAACCTGCTGCCTTTTGTCATTGAGCTTCTACATGAGCCTTAACCCTTGTATAGAAAAAAAAGGTATCCTGATGGGTCACTGAGATGATGGGATTTGAGCTGTTTTCTCTGAAAGTAAGTTATACTGGGTCAATGTCACATAAAGGTCGGTATTTTGGTGATCAAGCACACCTTCAGTCTTTCAGCATCCTTTGCCAACAATGATGTCTTTCTGGCAAGAACCAAAGTGAAATTTTTTCATGGTTTTTGGACAAATTGGCCATCTTTCAACTGTTCACAGCCGCCATTTTCGCAGGTTGGTGTGGTTTAGCACCAATATTGGATCTCTTAATTTGACTCGCTACAGGCACAAATTTAGCCTAATCCTCAGTGGATATTTGAAGTCTACTATGGGAATGCAAGATGTATTATGTCCCTGTACAAGGAGGTGTTTCACAAGCCTGTCTTTAAATGCTCTGGGGAGGCAAAACACTCAAATTTATACTGTAAGAGGTGTGTGTGTGTGTGTGTGTGTGCGTGTGGCCATTTTTCTCAGAGATGACGAACGGATCTTTGGCAACCTTTCAGAGGTTCATCAGTGGCGGGGAGTGTTTTCAGCCAACAAACTTTTTGAGACTTAAAAAAAAAAGATGGATTATTTTGGATTTTATATTTTCATCACTGTCGTGGCTCAGCCTTTGTAGCTATGTGAAAGATTATAGTAAATGATCCTCAACCCCATTCGTTGGTGGGTGGAGGGTGGACAGTGTATTGCCATAGGACTGGACTTTACTGCCATAGGTTTTAGGCCCCCACAAAAAAAAAATCGACAAAATTTGTTTCTTCAAAATGCCAACAGGATTGCAACATCACTGAACAGCGCTGGGTACCCCTGTTAGTAATTGATCAACTCAAATTCTACAGTGGAACACCTCAAGAGCCAGAACATTCAGAGTCAAATCCACTGCCAAATTAGCTATCCTGCTGTGTCCCTCCAATCAAAGCACTTACTCGGGTCAACCCTGCTTAGATTCTTAGATCTGATGACTTGGCTTGCATTTAATTAAAACCGAGTGTCGGGAATAACTTGTCTGCGATCTATGGCTCTTGGGTGTTGCACTTGAAAGTATATAGGTCGTGGATATTCCACTCAGAATGATGCTTGCTTCTTGGGGTTTTTTTCTTCTTCTTGTTCATCAGGAATATTTGCCTTCAAGTGTACACGGGCTGAGGAGATGTTCAATGTGCTCCAAGACAACATGCACTGCAGCCGCATCAACGTACATGAAGAACCTTCTCGTGACCGCCTGCATACTCGAGTTGAGACTGCCGTGCCATGTACGCCCTCCACACCAGCAAGTACGCCGTGTTTTATTTTGGTGAAAAACATTTTATGATATGGAAATGTACCATGTAGTAGGAAGGAATGAATGAATGAGGGAATGTGGATTATTACCTCTGAAACCGAAGGTGGACAGAGCTTATGTTTTCACTCCTGTTTGTCTGTCTGTTTGACTGTGAGCAAATATCTCAAAAAGTTGGGGAAGGAATCGGACTAAATTTGGTGGACAGGTTTGGTGTATGACAAGAACGAATTGATTAGATTTTGGTGAAGATCTGGATCCGAGAAGTTAAAAAAATTTTTTTAAGTGATTCTTCACCGTGGAGAGATGGGGCCAAACACAATGTATCACATGATGTTTCAAAAAGTTGTGTTCGAGTTGTGACAAAATTAGGTGTATTTGTTGGTTAGGTGACAAGAACAAGCCAATAAGATTTTGGTTCAGCTTCGGATACAGATCTAGCCTGGGATGCAAAACGTAAACTGTTCAGCATGGCGGAGGTATGTGCTCCACCGAGTGCCATTCTAGTTTAGTTTCTCAAATTTTCCTTGACTCTCACAGTGTATACATACAGTGTGTACTTCATGAATCAGTGACTTCTAATGGAAATTGTAATAATTTATAAATGCAGTTTAGGAAAGAAAATGTCTCTTACTCTCTTATTTCCATACGCTGCGAACAGCGTATCTGTGATGACGAAGCAGGGTCATGGCAAAGATTATGCTGGGGACATTGCTGTTAGACAAATAATAATCTCATTTGGAGCCATTTATTCATGTACACACCTTTGGGGTGGGGGAGATCCCAAGTTGAGAAACTAAAATTGAAACGAGGAAAAGAAAGGAGGATGATTATTACAGAGAGACAGTTGGATAGAGTGGTGTGGAATGAATGGGGTAAGAAGGAAAAGAATGGAGGAATTGGGGGTAAGTAGAGGGAAGTGAAGTGGTATGGAGGGATCATAAACTCTCCCATATTTGCATGAGAAATAAAGTGATAACCCCTTCGCAACAATTGTGATGCAAAAGTAGATTATTCACACACACACACACACACACACACACACACACACACACACACACACACACACACACACACACACACACACACACGCATCCTGAGAATAGAAGGAGATGGCAGCCTCATGGAACTCAATCAAGTTCCTTGAGCGCCAACTGTGGGATGAGCAGAGAGTACATGAAATGCTTGTGTGAACAGAAGATGTCACACACGAAATCGAAACTGCAACAAATACAGCCCCAACAATTGCAAAAAAGACAAAAGAAAAACATGAGGCAGAGTATCAACAAATGTACACTGACAACTGACAGAACGATAAAAAAAAAGTAGGGAGATTAAAATAAAACGAGTTGGACAGACTGGGCATCGACAAAGAAGGCTCATTGGAGTGGCTTAGAAAAGGTCAGCTCAATTGGGATGGAGAACAAATCATAATAAATGCCCAAGACCAAGGACACTCTTCCAATGGCTTTAAGAAGATGGCGGGACTGAGCCAATCGGATAAGTGTAGATTTTGCAAGATAGAAATAGAAAGCATGAGTCGCCTCCTCTGGGGATGAAAAAAACTCATATCAGAACAGCTGTACACCCAAAGGCACAACAAGGTATGTGGAGTATCCACTGGCTCATCTGCCTAAATTTCAATATCTTAGTTCCAGAAAACACATGGAAACATGAACCAAAAGCGATCATTGAAAAAGAGGAAGTACCGATCACGTACGACCTGATGATCCCATCAAACGTGAACATATAAAACAAAGCATTACGACCGGATATAGCACTGTACTGAAATACAACAAGAAAAAGAAGGTATTGCTCATTGATGTTTCATTACCCAGTGATTTTGGTCTAAATAATGCAGAAATCAAGTAAATGACTAAATAGGAAGGCCTCAAGAATGAAGTGAAAAGATCGTGGAAGTTGAAGGGCGCCAAAATTGTACCAGTGATAATTGGAGCAACTGGAATGATAAAGAAGAACCTCACAAAGATCTTTCAAACTATCCCTGGGAACATTACCGCAAACGAACAACAGTTGGAGGCTGTCCTGGACTCAGTGATGATCCTGAAAAGAGCCCTCAGAACAAAACGCTGAGAACAACACAATTTCACAACTTAGGCCATGAATCACAATCCTTCACCGAAACGAAGGTGGATACTTCGAGTCCTGGCAGGACTCCGTTCCACATTCTGAAACCCCAATGTGGGGACAACCAATGACATACACTCTTACCTGAACCAACTCGTTTTCTCTGCCCAGTTTGTTGGGGAGAATTGGACAAAGTCGCTCCCTGAAGGAAAAATCTCCAATGAAATTAAAAAAAAAACAACTTGCTGTTAGAAATTGATAATATTTGAGAGGAAGGGGAGGGAAAGGCCAGGGTTGGAGCACAAGAAGGAAGGAGTGGGCTGGGTCAAAAATTCCAGTTTTTATCAATGTAATCAAAAGGTGGCCCCGGGTGAGATACAGCAAACTGAATTGTGAATGATATCATATCTCCCCTGGCCTAGCCAGTCCAGTTTGTTTTTTTGAGTTTGCTGTGACAAAATCGAGGCTGATTGTTCTGTGAGTGTCCAGCACAGAAAGCCCAAATAGTGCATTGACACTACCACTCTTTATCAAAGCTTCAAGAGTACTGAAGCTCCATTGGTTGAAAGAATGACATCAGTAACTTGCATTCATATACTCTTCTCAATGGAACACAATTAATGAGATGTGAAGCCTTTCATTCTTACAGAAACTGCGTTGGGTTTTGAATGAGAGTGGGTGAAAGAAAATTTGGAGGAAGAGGTTTGAGCAGATGGACAAAAAGAGGTTGGGGTGATGTGGTGGAGATTGATTATATAAAATAGGAAGGAGAGAGGGAGGTCTGCCTCGGGTCTAGGGTGTCGTGTCAAAAGGTCTCCTATTTTTGCAGATGTAATTTCAGACAGCTCCTGATCACAATGAGTCATGAGATTTGTTTATTCATTTATTGTCACACAAATGTTCCTTTATTTTCTTTGTTATTATCTATATTGTGAATGGATTCAGTGATTTTTACATTGCTGATTATTGTACAAAGTGTTGAAGGCAATCAAGACTACAGGTATACCTCGACTTACGTCGCCCCAATTTACATTGCTTCGAAGTTGCGTCGTCCATCAATACGTACCCAGGCTCTGAATTGCGTCTCTTTACATTGAAGTTACGTCGTTTAAGCCACGTGCTTTGGCTTTTTCCATCGCCAATTTTCCTTAACCGCCCAGTCTTGCGCCGAGATGTTGAGATCGTTGGCGTTATGAAACTCGCAGGCACGCACACAGCCACACCTGGTTTGCCATTTCAAGACATGTCTGCATTGAAGTGCAATGAAGGTTTTGTACAGTGCTACATCACACTTCACGTGACGAGACGGCAAACCGTGCTGCCGTGTGCGGACCGGCAGCTTTCGTACAGTGTTGCCATATCTGAAAAGTGGAAATATTGTGTTGGAAGCTCAAAATTATCATACATTGTTAAATCTTTGCATTATGATAATAACATTTTACTCACCAATTTTATTTAACCTCCATCACACTTCATTGACGACGTGTCAACGACAACCGTGCGTGGCTGTGCCGTGCCTGTGTACGTGCCGGCAACGGCAAGATTCATGGATGGAAGAACATTTCTGCATTCGGTGCCCTGTGCCCTTGTCAGGTTGTACCTGTACCTGTCGCCCTGCGCGTAATATTCCAGCACGGAATGTAAATTTAAACCGATTGGACAGCACCGCAGTCTATCACTATGCCGCCATGGCCATTGCTCATACTGTATTAACATTCTTTATTATTGTCCACGTAAAACATGGAAATTTTTCTTCCACTGGCAATTCAATTCAAATTCAATTGATGGCGGCTCAGGAAAATAGGCGACAGAAAAAGCCAAAGCACGTGACTTGAATGACGTATCTTTAGTGTAAAGTTCACTGTACTTTATTTTGCATTTGCGCTGTTCAGACGAACTATACTTCCAAAATCTTCATCATGAATTCTAATCATGCTGGTGGTGATAAGAGTGACCCCGTGGCTGAGAAAGTGCGTAAAACTGTAAATCTGGAAGTGAAATTGGATGTTATATGCAGAATGGTGAGTGGTGATCATGCGGTCGATGTTGGTTGGCACTTAGGTTTGCCTCCAACAACAGTACGTGCAATTTATAAAAATGCAGAGCAAATTCGTGAAAGTGCTAAATGTGCTACGCCATTAACATCCAAGTTAATTATGAAGCAAAGGAGCTCTTGCTTGGAGAAGATGGAACGTGTGCTGGCCATGTGGATTGAGGCCACCTCAATAGAACGAGGACGCCTGTGAGTCAAGCCATCATACAGCAGACAGCTAAAAGTCTGTACGATGACTTAAAAAAAGGAGAGCGAGAGTTCAGTTTCCGCTGCCATGGCTAAAGAGACCTTTACTGCAATCCGTGGCTGGTTTGATAGGTTTATGTGTGTGTACGGGCAGGATGGCCTGAAGGTACACACCGTTAAGCCGGGTGTCCCATCTGTTAGCATTAGTTGATGGATGTTAAAGATCCTCACGGAGTCTTTCATGAAGATTAGGAGGGTCATCCTCAGCACCCTTAACAGAATACACATCCCTGCCTGGACTACAAGTAGTAAGCCTTCCATCCTCCATCTGATCATAACTCGCTCTCACTCTCACTCTCTCGTCCCTTTCTCTACCACCACCAGAGCATATTTTACTGTATTGTACTTTACTAAAATTATTTAATTTCAATGATTTGCTGTCAAAATATGTGTGAGAGTAAGTGTTTAAATTATCTCTGTTGAAGCCAAAAAGGTAATATCGTAGGAGAAAATTACGACGTCCCCTTTCCCACCTCCCTTACAGCCTTATTACCTCCGCCACCGAAGGTGAAGGAGGTTACGTTTTCACTAATTTCTGTTTGTTTGTTTGTTTGTTTGTTTGTGTACAGGATATCCCAAAATGTTGTGGATGGATCAGGATGAAATTTTGTGGACAGGTTGTGTGTGTGACAAAGACGAACTGATTCGATTTTGGTGGAGATCCGAATCCGGAATCTGGATACAATAATTATTTAATTTTTTAAAGTGATTCTTCACCATTGAGAGATAGTGCCGAAAATGATATCGAACTGTATAGCATGATATTTCAATAATGTATTGGGCCCGATATGTTCTCGTGGATTAGGCATTACGTGGTGGAGGTATGCGCTCTACCGAATGCCCTTCTAATTAACCTCCGCCATCGAAGATCGGAGATTACTGTTTTCACCCCTTTCTGTTTGTTTGTTTGTTTGTTTGTTTGTTTGTGAACAATATTACGGGAAAACTCGACGGATTTCGACGAAACTTGGTGGGGGGGGGGTTAGGTCTGGTCCAAGGATCATGCCATTAGATTTTGGACTTGGTCCCCCCCCAAAAAAAAAAGAATTGTTAGAGAATTTTTTTTTTTTGCATTTCTACATGTTATAAGTGATTTCCAACCCCCCCAAAAAAAATTGTTAGAGAAAAATTTTTTTTTTTGCATTTCTACATGTTTAAAGTGATTTCCAACCCCCCCCCCCCCAAAAAAAAATATCTTGGAGAAAAGAACTATTACTGTCAGCACTGTTGACATCATATTTAATGAATAGGATATCAGGTTCACTTAAGTGACCCAGCAGTATTGGCGGCGGAGGTTTTGCACTCTACTGAGTGCTCCCCCTCTAGTTTCATTACTGTATTTCTTGTGAAAAAATAAAGATTTGATTGAAGTCGTTGTTTTCAAGAATACATCCGACACATAAATCGAGGTATACCTGTATGTTTGTTTTTTTTTAATCTTTTTTGTTATTCTTCAGCTTCTGGCTTGGGGCACCCATTTTCCATTGTCTCCGTCTTTCCTCGTCGTCTTTCTTATGAGGAAAATTCTTCACATCCATCGAGTCGACATGCTTCGGTAGGCAGTGCTCGTCTGCCATCAGTTGGTGAAGAATCGACTCACCCTCTCATTGTTCCGGAAAAACAGGTACGTAAAATCTTGGAGCACAATGTATCAGCTTGTTGGCAAAGTGCGATTTTATAACCAAGTTGCATATCAATTATTATTAATATATTTGTGCTTGTGGATAGGGTGATGGAGACTGGAGATTGTTTTTTATTGTACAACATCAAGTCATGGAATAGCAAGATTACAGATGGTGAAATAGCAAAGTTATAACTTGTGTGGTTGTGTCACATTTGGACATTTAAGCAAGGAAATGAACAGCAAAGGAAAAGAGAAAGATGGGGGGGGAGAGGGAGGAGGAGGGTGCTTCTTGTGCTTCTGCCTTGATATGGGATATGCCAATAATGTTTGGAGTTTTCGATTTAACAGAATCCTGGAGATATGCTGGGGTGCCATCCCAAGTGAAAGGGCAGAACACCCGTGGTCACACATTCACCTTCGATATAAGAAGAAGATGACTTGTAATACTGGATATCACTGTGTAGCGCTATACGATACACATTTACACAGAGAGAATTGGGGTCTTCTTCCCATGCTGAACCCCCTCCCCCAGATATGCTCCCCAGACAGGAACCATACCTGGGGTACCCTTCTTTAACATGCAAAATTTGATTGGATTTGGTTCAGTAGTTTTTAAGATTTGAAGCGTATATAAACAAACAAACCAACAAATATACAATTTCACTTTTGTAGTATAGATTCTGCCAGTTCCAAAATAAGTCATTAAACGCATTTAATTTTTGTTTGATTACAGCAGTTGTTTAGATGTGAAAATATTCAAGATAATTCACAATTTCAGAGCCTATTTTCAACTTGCAACACCAATTTAAATATAGGCTACGGCTACATTAAAAGACATGCATCACCAAATTGTGCAAACAGTCTCCTGTGAATACCAGCTGGTGTTGATGTTTTCCTTTATAAGGATCGTAATGATACTCCTGTTCCACAGAGAGTCTGACAAATTTTTTTTCTGCTATCTTGGTTTTACCCAGAATGCTTTTGCCCAGAAGTGTTGTCATTTCCTAGAAACTTGTTCAGGGTGGACAATAATTGCTCAAAATTCCAGCACTGTACTATTACCCTGTGCATGCGAAGCGAAAATTGGGGTTAAGCAATTGGTTCATTTCTGCCTGCCTGTTCTTCTGTCCACAAACGTCAGTATGTGATCGAGGAACAACTTGATTTCAATTGAGTGTTATATTTTGAACACTAATCAGAACATGAATTGGAAAATGAACCTGTCGTTTAACAGTACTTTAGCTCTGAATCCATCCCGATTGCACGTGCGCAGAGAGAGTAAGATGATTATTTTACCTTGTCTGCCTGCCTGGCAGTCAACCAAAATTGAAAATCATTCCAAACAGTAAATTTCCTGTTATAAAGGACACAAAAAACAGGCACAAATCACTAATTTAACGTGTTAAATAAGGTGGTATATGAGCCACTGCTTCAATGGCAGCAAACTTCCGGAATCTTTATTTTATTGCGATTGAATTACATACTTGAACATTGCAGAACACAAATCGCCTTTTTGACAGGTTAAAAACCCTTCAGTTTAGCAGTACTTGGACAAAATATTGTGGAATTTTACCTCATCATGACCAATCAAATTTGTCACTCATAGAGCCCACCCATGTCCTTGTTTCTCAAGGTAGCATGGGGTGATGTGTTCTATGAGCTCTCTAGTTTTTGCATGCTCTACAACATAAAAAGCCCATGTCAAACTTGAACTGCCCTCATACTTTTTAGGTCCTGAAGGAGATACCACTGTCCTCTATTTTAGCTGAGTAACTTAAGAGATATATTTCTTTCTCCTGGTGAGGGGGGGGGACTTTCCTTCAAGAAAAATAAAAAGTCTTAATAAACTGGTTGGAGTAAACCCTCCAATATCATGGGGGTTATGTTCGTGGAAAATGCCACAATAGTTAAAAATGGCAATCATTGAAACCACGGACCATTTGGAAAGGGGGTGGGGGGGGGCTCAGTTACTGGGCTTTCAGGAAATATAGAGGAAGGTGGGTGGCAGCTAAAAATAAACACATCACAATTGAAATAAACATGTAAATAAAATAAACACAGGGCAAAATAAACACAAACACGTCTTTTACCTTTTAAATTTATTTCAAAACTTAACACACAATATTACTATTGTAGGTGGTTTTAAGAAAACAGTGAGGTGGGTGAAGGTAAATGTATTACGTACTTTGTACTATCCTCTGCCATAAATAGAAAACACAAGACTTAGCTCAGGATGATTTTGCTGTTCGACGGGAGAGGGTGTTGGTTGGAAAGATGTGAATGTAAAACTTGTGATGGCTGTTTGATCATCATGAGCACGATAAAGTCACCTGCTGCATTGCCACATAGAATGGAAAAATGATTCTTGGCCACCTTGACCCAGAGCAGATCTTTTCCGCTTGGAGAGGAAGGTATCAGATGGCATCCTCTTCCAAAATAGTTCCGTCTCTTCGGCGTCTGCCATTGTTAAACTGGAGCCTTCGGCCCTGGGTGCCTCGTGGAAACATTGGTAAATCTGCAATTATTTCTCCCTTATCAGCGGTCCACTCAAATGGGTAAATCCACAATGGTTTCTCCCATATTTCCGCATTTGATTCACATTCACCGCACAGTCGATTCATTGATATCATAATGGTGGGCCACAGGTGCCACACTTTGACCTCTTGCCAACCTATCTAACTCTAATTTGTTTTTTGGGGGGTTTTTTTGGGGGGGGGGGGGTTGCACAATGTCATAACCTTTCTCTGCCTTTTTGTACAACTAATGTTGTCCATCATATTACGTTTGGGTGCCATTATTAACTGTTGTATGTTCACTAAATCTTGTAGACCTTGTGTGACAGGATCTCCATATGTCATTTTGTGTTCGCTGACAATTCATAATTAAATTTAGCTTCATTACCATATGCTGGTGAAGTCTGATTACTACAATTAACAGTGCGTGAGAAACAATAAAAGGCTCGTCTTGGAAGCTAATCGTACGTGGAGACACAAACGATGACTCGTGTTTGCTCAAAAACCATGATTGGCCGAAATGAAATACCGTGCTAACTAAATCGAAACACGATAGGTTGCCTGCGGTTTGTCGAAACCTGCGATATTAGAACCCTCGATATTTGAGGGTTTTGACTGCACTATAAAAACTCCAGATTTCAATTTTTTTGTCAGAAACTTTCATGCTATTATTGATTGAAGGCTGATGTTCTTACTGGGGTTTTAGGGCTTTTAAAAAAAAATTCCAAATGGAACATCCTGTTGTTGTCCTTGTGATTATTACGAGTGAAGAACCCATCCCTATGGACGGGTTAATCTCCCAGGATTGGCATATTTTACTGTGACTTGTAATGCTCCCTCCTACCATGATTGGCGCTATACCTTATATATTTACATGGAAATAATTGGGGTCATACCCCCACCCTGAACCCCTGCAGACTATGATTTTTTTTTTTAACCACTTAAAACCTTCCCATTCACTTACCCCCCCCCCACCCCCCACCCAAGTACAACCAGCAGTTTTTAACTCTTCCTGTCCAGCACTTTGGGAGTGCATATAATTCAAACACACACACACACACACACACACACACACACACACACACACACATCAAGAGTAGATCCCGAGTGTTATTATCAAGGAAAGTCATTACTCGGTCTTTCTGCAAATGATGGAACCATAAATTGTTGTTTTGCATAAGTTGGGTGTTAAACGCAATGGAATGTCATTTTAGAGTGTACTGTTAAATTTGTGCTATTGTTTGCTTTAAAACAGAAGTTTGAAACATGTATTTGAATGTTTGTTTTATGCACTGTGATGCAGGTACATACCTATGTGAACACGTCAAATGTGCAAGAAGAGCTGACTTCACGGCCTGTGATTCTTGCATGTCCTTTAACTGAAGATGAAGAGCACTTGGTTGATCATGTTCAAATACGGTGTAGTGAAGAAAATGAGCAACCTTGCATTAATGAGTTTAGTGCTGAGGTACAGCTAGAACCACAAAGTGTGAAGTTTGTACTTGGCCCAACGCCGGCTCAGAAGCGTGAACAAGAGAAGCGACGGCGATATGAACAGGAGAATAGGATATCGTCAACATCATTAATGGGGAAGAACAGCAGAGGAGCACAGTTGGTATATGAAAATCTCAATGGCTTGGTGCCTCCGTTGCAGGCATGCCCACCATGCTATTCAGCACCAGATGAATCCAATGGCATGGTTCCTGGATCAAGCAGGGCTCCACAAAACTATGAGAATTGGCCAGCTTTACCACCAGTGTGGGAAGAGCCAGCCCCTCCAAAACCCGTGCTCTACAATGGATTGCACACGAGCTTAGAGCTGGACATGTCTGGCAATCCTAATGATAACAGTTCTAAGACCTTGCATGATAATGGACTTCTTGAGAACAACACAGACTTTTTGGAAAAGTGTGATGATACACCAACAGTGTTCAGTTTTGAGTTGAAGCGATGCAGATTGCCAGTAGCCGCAAATGGGAATGGGGGAGGAAGCAGGACAGTACCCTCTGCACTCAACTACATCCAAATAGAATTAGAGGAAGGAGGCAGCAGTGAGAGTGAGGGCATGCCACCACGCACGCCCCGTACACCTGTTACACCGTTACCTCCTCAAACGCCAACACGCCACAATGAGTTGTATGCCACAATTGACCTTGAAAAAACAGCAGCCATGTCTAGCCTTCAGCGTGCACTTCCTCGAGACGATGGTACAGTGCGGAAGACACGCCATAACAGCACTGACCCTCCAATGTGACTTTTTAGTGTGATGGCTTGTTCACTGAATTATTTTGCAGGAAAACAATGCTGAATGCTGCTGGATTATGCATTAACATTGCCATGATGTTCAATGAACCAGGCTTTTTAGCTGCAGCATATGGGCTCTTAAACTCAAGCTTATGCACATTAGCTACTGCTATATGCTATACTTTTATGCTGTGAATTAAGTAGTTATATTATTACTGCTGTGCTATTCCAAATTCATTACAAATGAAAATTTTTATTTTCTTCAAAATGCAATGACTTGCGTGTGATGGGGAAGGAATTTGTGCGATGGCTGATTTTTTTTTTTTATGGACCTATAACCGTTAAATATGCAGCTGTCTGTCAATATATCCTCTATATCTGCTTTTCCCATTCCCATCTCACCTTCTATTCTCTTCCCTGCATCCCTCTTTCCCACTACAGCTCCCTTTGTATTCCTTTCCATTTTCCTTCTGCCCTTCCTTGCCAGCACCAAAACTAAAATCTTGTGCATCATTAAAAACAATTATTTTTATGTTATTTTTTTTTTTTTAAACAGCACTCTTTATTATTATTATTTTTTTAATGGCCATTTGTCATTCCGCTTTTCCACCCGAGACATAGTGTTTGTGATCATTTGCTGGATCTTGGGCTGCAGAAGTGTAAACCAGGGTGTGATCGGTGTTTACATCTGGCTGAAACCTCTTCCACATCCACTTCTGCCCTCTATGTTACCCCTCCTGGCTGCCCTCTCTTCGGCTCCTACGTCTATCACACTCCTAATCTGTCCTCCCCCATTCATTCCTCCTGCTGTTATACCCCTTCCACTCCTCCCACCGTATGTCTGTCGTACCCCTCCTTCCCTCACCCTCAGGCTGTAATGTGTTAGTCTGTTAATCCTCCCTCCCTCACTCTGGATGTCAAACAAATTGAAGGCTTCAAACAAACTTCTCAGATATCTCTATCCAGGTTTCTGCTGCATCTCCTTGCATAATTATCTGTCTGACAGAAACCTTTCTCACACAAGATGTCCCCGAGTCATGTCTCCTTCTTTTGGCTACTCTCGCCCTGTGCTTTGACAGACCAACTCTTGTGCTGGTGATGGTGTTCCTGTGTATGTTCATGTTTCCCTTCCATGCAGCCCCTGACCTCATGGAGCATTTCTGCCTTTCTCTGCATTTCTGTCCAACAACGTATTGTTTGTGTGTGGTCAACCATCCCTGAAGCTTCAATGACTCAAACTTGTCATGCTATTTCTTTATACATGGATTTTCTGCTGTCATCGTATCCCAGTTCTCTCTTTCTTATATTATTTCAATGCCACCATGCCAATTCCCTGAAAATCAGTCATCAAACTACAATCCAAGATGTTGCAGCAAGGCATTTTTTCCAAACAGCTGCTCTTCATTGGCCTTTTTCTTTTCCGACTTGTACATGTCCAAATTAAAGTTATTTCATTTCATTTTATTTTACTCAATTATATCAAACCTGTCCTCTTGGCTCTTCTGATCATGCCCTTGTCAAAGTGTTTGTGTCTGGCAATTTTCAGAGAGCCACCAAGGTGCGACGTGCATGACAGTTTGGCAAGGGATATTCCTCTGGTCTCAAAACTACTCTCCCTCACAAACTGGTCCATTATCTCATCGGTTCTTGACATCAACAGTTCCTGGAATACCTTCCTCAACATCTGCTTTCTCGCCTTTGCAATTCATCCCTTCACATTTCCAACTGTCCTATTCAACATCCCAACCCTGGTACACTGAGATGTGGTGAGGCAACCATGAGAAATGTAACTTAGGTTCTGTACCTGGACAAACCAAACTGATGGGAACCTAAAGTCCATTTACATAGCCTGCAACCAGTGTTTATCGATCATTCAATGAGCTGAATCCCAGCATCAAGATCAGTTGTGGTCAAAACCTCATCTCTCACCATCCTCCAGAGACTGATGACAGCTAATCAAGACTGTCTTCAGTACACATTCCCATTCTGTCGATTCACTCCTTTTCAACTCCTACAGGATGAAGCCATATTGGACTCTGCTTGGTGAAAAGCAGACTATTTTATTGCTGTCTTTACTGAAAATGTCAAGCTTCCTAACCCATCCCTTCCCCAACCCACCCTTTCCCCCCAAGTAGACTCCTCAATATAGCACGTGGACTTCTGTTCTGGACATTAAGGTTGAGAGGTTCCCTGTTACTCTTTACACCTCCTCTTCGACTGGACCTGATGGTGCTGGTTCTGTAATGTTCAAAAATTGTGCTTCAATCACATGTCTGGCCAAATCTGCTCCTTTGTCCTAACTCTTCTCCAGGTCTTTCTCAGTCAGATAGTCTCCTGCCTTCATCTTGGAAAGATGTATTGGTCACCCCTATTCACAAGAAGGGTTCCAATTCTGATCCATTCAACTACAGAACCCATCATGAGCAAAGTGATGGAATCCATCAATGATGCCAACGTTCGGCATTATCTCTTCTTCAACTCTCTAATGTGTGATTATCAGTTGGCTTCCACCCTGGCTATTCTCTCATGAACAATTAATGAACACACTAAATTTCAAATGAGAGATCGAAGCCATCTCTCTGGATATCCATCAAGCTTTTACTACTACATGGCCCCCAGTCTTGCTTTCCAAACAATCTGATAATGGGATTCAAGGACTCCTTGAATGGCTCTCTGATTTTTCTCTGCAAGTGGAAGAAACAGGTTTTTTATCGGTGGTATTGGTTGTGATCTCCATCTTCATCAGTTATAACACAAGGCAGTGTTTTCGTACCAACTTTGTTATTGGTAATCGATGATCTCTTCTGTGGAAAATCCTCTACCATTTTTCTGAAATTCCACCTTGTGCAGAATAGAGCACCACACTTCTGAGAGGCAGACTGTTGCAGCAACCATCTCAACAGATCTGGAAAAAAAATGTCAGTCAGTCAATCAGCCACTTGGAACATGTCTTTCAATGCAGAAAATCCCATGTTCTCTCTTTATCCTACCACAAGGATCTGATTTTGAACTTCCCAGTTTACTACTTTGGCCAATCCTTGGAAGAGGTGCAGTCCCTGCAGCTCATAGGCCTCACAATCTATCAAAAACCTGCCTTGGATGAACGACATTGCCAAACTGGCCGATAAGGCAGACTGATGTCTCAGCATTCTTTGCAGAGATGTCCATTCTGAGATGTCAAAAGCGCATTGCAATGCATACGAGGCCTTCGTATTATCATGGAGTACAGGTCCACACCCTCGGCTGCTTCTCATGCAAGTCCAAGGCTGTCCGTGTTATTGGCATCTCTCAGCAGGAGACCAAGTCCCTAAGTTCTCAGGAGACCAGGTTCTCATCCAATGCAGGTGTCTTGGTGGACTCTGAGTTTTCTAGCTTCTGGCCTTGCTCCTCCAATCCTCGTCCTTCCGTCATCCTCCAGCCCACCATGCACCATGCATTCTTTCAGCATTCCAATCCTCTCTACCCTCTCCCATTCTCAGCTGCTTTTATACCCACCTCTGCTCTCTTCAACTCCACTGATATCCTCCTGCCCCTTTCCTTTCTGCCACTTATGTGCGTTCTTTATCCCCCTATTCCCCTTTGATCCTTTGTCTGTCTGCGAACTTGCTGCCTTCTGTAATTTAGCTCTTCCCTGAGCCGAGATTTATGTTTCCAGAAAGTTATATTTTAAAACAAGGGTGTGAGATAACTATTGTCATTATTATTCTCCAATCTAGGCCACATGGAGAATGGAATGTGCTTGAGGGTCTTTGAAAGAAGTGTTACAAGGAAATGAAAGTGTTTTTAGCCTGTCACTTTTTATTGTTCCCAATTTTTAAGATTATACAATATAATTTGGACATTCATGTTTCCCTTCTGTGTGAACCCCATGCTTCTGCCTCTATTTCCCTTCTCTTCTTTGTTGTAAAGTAGTGGATATTACGATGACCTGCGTAATTATGTTCATGCATCGTCAAAACAAATTATGTACGTTTTGTCCAAAATTGCATCCATGTGCCGGCTTTGACTGCACGGCATGGTTTTGCCGCAGCAGAATTACGCTTTGAAGCCAAGGCAGCTGTCAGTCCAAGTGGCTTTTCCCTCTCAATATGTCGTAGAAACGTGTTCCTTATCCATCTATTCATGACTAAAACTGACAAAGCTCTCTTCTTGGTTTACACCTTCATCTTTACTATGCTGTTATCACCAGCATTAATGCAAAGTATGAATTATTCAGTGGTGTGTGTCTTGTATTGTGCATATTTGTAAGAATCAAATGTTATATCAGTGTTTATTTCAAACTTGTTATTTTATTAGTTTTTATATGCACTATGCTGCCTGAAGCTTACTCAGTGCCTCTTATGTCTTTAACAAGTGGAAAGACTGAGCCCTATTCTGTCTGCTTTTAGTTTGGGCCATTACCACCCTGTAGCCATAGTGAACAAAAGAAGGCTGAACTATATACAACTACTGATGCATCCATCATTTTGGATCGCATAAGTGCTTCTTCTCTCATCTGCAGCACATGGCTGCTGGTCACATCATTTCTAGGGAGTGCAACTGTGCCGCTGATGCAGTGCCCCTTATACGTGAGGGCAGGAATTTTTTGAATCTGGCCAGGATGCCAGCGATAGCTCCCATACTCTTTTGTTGAAAGACACCGTAGGATCTTTAACATCTACCAGCTCCCGCTAGCAGAGGCTCCCCAGCTTAAGATCCATCCAAAATAAAATAAATAAAAAACAGCGTACTTTGTGATGCAACCACCCTGATTGTGAAGCACCATTCTGACAGTTTATAATCGAACATAGAATAGGCAGCTCAAAGGTAAGTGTGCTAACTGCACCATCCTGTAAGGACTGTCATGTTTCTAATTATGTATACTTGGCACCAATTACTTTTTTTTTTCTTATTTAATCTGAGCATTTTGCTCTTTTAGCTGCAAAACTGCTTCCATTCCATGAAACACTCCATTTTAGTGCTTGGTACAGCGACCATATGATCTATGATGGATTTGTGAGTCGTTTGCTTTTTAAATTATTTTTCCATTACTTTTTTCCTACATTCTTTCAAAACACCAGTTTATTTGAATTTATATTTATCATCAGTGATGGTTCACATTAACACAGTTCTCTCCATTACACAGTAACTTAGGTCTGATGCCCAGTATAACATGTTTTAGACAAGCAGCTAGTCACGAGTCGTGTTTTGGATAAACAGGTCTAATTATCTTGTTTACATAGCATTAAAAAAAAAAATTGTGTTCGTTCTTATGTTTGGATGTCAAGACGAAAAAAAAAAAAATGGAAAATACAATGTGGCCATGTTAGAATATATTAGTGGGAGATATGGTGGTTTCCTTGATTTCTCTGCTTGAATATTTGATTGGATCCTTTTTAAAACGCTGTCATTTCAGTATGCACATGCGAGCATGTATTACGGTACACGACACACGCAAATAGTGATGGTAGGGCTCACCAAAGAGCTAAAAATATTGATGTAATTTATATCTTGCTGCTTCTTGGTCTCTGTTTACATTTCTGCAGTGTATGTTCATGTTCATGTGTGTTTGTGCTGAATACCTTAAGAATTTGCACCAAAAATGTTGGGCATGCTTATCATCATCTCTTCTATAATCCATGAAAGAATGGTCGAACAGCATACACTTCCACCACCTTTGTCCAGGCATTTCACTTTAGTTGACGACACCTAGCTGCTGCTGCTTATGCATCATATGGACTTCAAATTTATTTCTTAGTCGTCTTCCAGATAGCATACTTGACCGGCTCTTGGGATCCTCTTCTGTCCTTGCCTCAGATATGCCCATTGCCAACTCCTTTTTATTCGGAAATATGCATTTGGCTTCCACATTATCTTTATTGCGTAAGTGTTTATAACAAAGGGATCCCATTACATTTCAAGTACTGTCTTGATCCTTGGATCCGAATAATGAGTTCAGGATTGCCAAACAAGCGATATTTTAAGATGTTTAATAGTAGCGTTAATTTAACCCTGCATTAGGGGCTATGTATTACTTAAAAAAATGGTGAAAATTTTGATATGTCCTTATATGCCCCCCACACTTTCTCTTCTCCTTTCCCACCTCTTTACTTGCATCTACTCTTGACCTTACCAAATTCTTCCCTCTCCTCATCAATTCCTCTTTTCTCCCCTTCCTCTTTCTTCTTAGAATCCATTTTTTCTCGACATACTCCACTCCATATTTGCACATGTAACATAGAGATTGCTTCCTCATTTCTGCGCAAAACTTTCTCATGCTCATGCAAATGCTGTTGTCTGTTGTACATTTTCATTTTAAAGGCAATTTGCTGCTGCCAGAATCATTTCTTGTGTTTATTTCCCCCTCTCCCCTCCCCCTTGTTACTATAAACAAAGATCTAGCACCAAAAATGTTTTCATATGGGCTTGATGAAGCATGTAGTTGACAATAAATAATGTTTTTGAGATACAAATGCATCGGACAAAAATTTTCACACAATCCATTCGTTCATATTTTCCTTGTCTGCCCATTCCCCACTGACCCATTGTTTGTACAATAGAAACGCTTTATTTAGTTTTCACATGAGCATAGATCTCTGTATAAATAAATAAATAAATAAACATTTTTCAAACATAACTTTTGCACTTGAATGAAGCTCTCCATTATTACTGCACCTTAATAATGTGCCTTCACAACTGACTCTTAAGCATTCGTACTTTTCCCTGCAGACTCTAAATGTAATATCATGTGTAGATAAAATATTATGGTAATGAACGTAAATGTGTCGGGCAGTTTAAATTCTTCTTCTTTTGAGATTATAAACAGAAAGGGCTATGCTCTCCATTGTTTTCTACCAAGAGGCCACGTGTTTATTATATTATCTGGCTTTGTTTTGTTTTGTTTTCCCTGCAAGTTCATTAAACCATTTTATTTAATAACCCTAGCAGAGTACCTGCCCGATGGGCGATCTTGTTTCAAGCACGCAACTCATTCTTCTGATGCATACCTTTATTTGGGCGGTGTATAGGAGACTTGACAGCTCTGTGTAGGGGGAAAAAAACCCAATGAAGTTATGTGCATGAAGCAAAAGCATACCGACTGCTTATATTTTATAACACCTCACCATTTACAGTAGAGTATTCCTGTCCCCACGTTTTCCAGTGCAGTGGAGACTTGTAATATCCTCCCCACTTGGAGGTGGTGCTACACGATACACTCCCCCTCCCCCCAAGATCACCGGCAAAGATAAAATACCCCAATACACGAATTGGGGTCGCGCTGATCCTACGTAGCAAGTCTGGATGGAATCGACCCATAACTGCAGGAGAAGTGGTGCGACACAAACACACAAACATTGGTCCATGAATTGTAGTTAGGATAAGGGAAGAAAGGGGGAAGTGATTGTGAATTTAATGTTCCATCTTTATTTACTTTTAACATTCTTCTTAACAAACGGGAACAGAAACAGCGCAGGCATGATAGGCCGAATGGCTTTCTCATGCGCCAAAGTTCCCTGTACATCTTTATATAACGTTATTAAGAACAGGAAAAAATGCGGAGGGGAGGACAGAGTTGGGTGAGGGTGCATGGAGTTGGAAGAGGGAGATCGAGACGTGGGGAGGGTGGGGGGGGGTGAGGACGGGGTTGGAATGGGGATTGAGTATTTGGGGTTTGGGGCACTTGAGGACTTCAAGAAGAAAGGGGGAGGGGATGACAGAGGTGGCTTGGGGGAGGGAGGGCAGAGATGGAACAGAGTTGGGATCGAGGAGTTTGAGGAGGTGGGGGTTGGAGTTGAGGACATTGGGTTTGACGATGGTTTTAGGATTCGAAGAAAGGGGGAGGAGAGTACAGAGTTTGGGTGTGGTGGTAGGGTGGGCAGAGAGAGGTCAGAGTTGGGAGGGGGGCTAAGGACATGGGATTGTGTGTGTGTGTGGGGGGGGGAGGGGGAGGGCAGTGTTTGGGACCTGAAGTTAGATTTTACTTCATGCAGTATTTCCATTGTGCTTTTTGGGTCTGTCAGGTTTTTTTGGATGCCCTGCGTCTTTTGGATCCTCTGTATCTTTTGGGTGTTCAGGGTCCCCGGAGTCTTTTGGGTCCTCTAGGTCCTTTGGGTATTTTTGGTCTTCAGGGTTCTCGGGGTATTTTGTGTCTTGTGGGTCTTTTCGGTCTTGTGGGTCTTCTCTTCCTTCGGGGAGTCTTTTGGGTCTATGGAGTCTTATTGGATTTTCGGAGTCTTTTTTTTGGTCTCCAGGGTATTTTCGGTCTTTTGAGTCTTTTGGGTCCTCGGAGTCATTTGGGTCTTATGGATCCTTTGTGCACTTTAGATTAAGTGTTTCAAGTTACAATTGTGGATGACGTCAGGTCATCTGTCTCGCCAATGGGTGAAGAACAGATACACATACGTACATGCATACATACGTACGTACATATATACATCCATACATATATCAGAGGCAAGATCAAATCGCTCCTTGTTGTATGTAAAAGATCGTTTATTCGCATGTGTGGAGAGACTGTCTAAGGCAATCACCAGGCAATCTCTGCTTGGTCTATTCAGAGTCCAACCTTTTATGAAACTCAGCATGGGTGCGGTTTTCAACCCAAACTGCTGACACAGCAAAGGTTTTCATCAAGCAAGTGTGAATATCCCCTCATGGGGAAAGCATGTCGTGTTGTAATCACCCCAGGCCAAAGGTCAAGCAAGCCAAGGATAAAAACGAGCAACATCTGTGAATCATGATTCGCAGTCTGTCGGCGTTTATAATGTTTCATATTTATAAGGTTGATAAAAAGCCCAGGTTTATAAAGGCGCCAGCTCTCCACGTCCACACAGAGTACATTTATTTAATTTTTATTTTTATTTTCACAGTTTCCTGTCTTTGTTCATGCAGAACAACTAAATGTACTGCATGAACAATCTTACAGTTTATTAATTTGACTTTGGCCAGCCCTGGAGCCCCTCTCATCCCCACTCACTCCCTCAATCCCCCCTCTTGCTCTCCATGGTGGGTCCACATCCTTGCTAGTGCATGAGTCCCTCCATTCTTGGGGTGCCATCAACTCTCCTCTTCATCATCATGGAGTGGGATCAAGAAGGAAGAACTCCTGGGCACGCCAAATTTTGCCAACTAGGCAACTGCCTCATGTAAGCCTCGTGCAAGCTCATCTTCCTGGGGAGGGTGTTGGTTGAGGTCATCATTATCCTCATCTTCTTCCATTGTCATTTCCATGCCATAATAATCTAGCAAGTATTGTTGTAACTAACAATTTCTGAATTTTCATCAATTTATCATTTTCTTCCTCTGCACGAGTGTTTTTCTGAATCATTATTTCCAACAAGAACCACCAGCACAGTGTCTGGACAGGTGTGTGTGTGTGTGTGTGTGTGTGTGTGTGTGTGTGTGTGTGTGTGTGTGTGTGTGTGTGTGTGTGTGTGTGTGTGTGTGTGTGTGTGTGTGTGTGTGTGTGTGTGTGTGTGCAAGCTGCTTCCTCGGTCGTCGCCTGAAGCCAGGATCGGTGTCGTGGGTGGGGGGACATTCGTGGGCCATGCCCCAACAAATGAGTTATTGTGCCCCCCCCCCCAACCACCTGCAGGCCAAGCCTTTGGCACCAAACTATGCGTTTTATTAATTAATTTATATTTATCATATTAAAATAAAATGAAATGAAAAAAGAAAAGAAACACACCCTGTTGGTCATATTTGCATAAGGTCACATTTGGGGAAGTAATGTGCTCATTGGTCTGGTGCTTGACCTATGACCAACTGGTTTGATTTGTTGTCATTATGTCAAGATAAGCATGCGCATAACGTACATTTAGCATTAGCAAGTCAGACGACAACTAAATGTACTGCTGCTTGGTACCAATATGTTTCAGTGAGAGCAAGCAACTATCTATTTTTTCATGTGTGTAATGCCTTCTACAAATTCTGCAAGAAGCCCACAATTGCTGTGCACTATAAGCGTGTGCATCTTAAACGCCTTCTGGAAAAGAGATGGACGGGACATCTTGCCACTGTGTCAGTCATTCTAAAATCCTTCAATGACACTACATCTCTTTTGACTGAGATCGACTCTGTGCTGGCAAATGGCGCAGAGATACGAATGGAGGCTGTGGGCCTGCTGCACGAGATAACTGAGCCCAGTTTCTCATTCATTGCCAAGTTAGTGCACATAGTTCTTTCCCTGTTGGACCAACCAAACAAGTTTCTACAGAGAGAGGACACTGACTTGATGACAGGTTTAAATATCGTGGCTAGTGCAACAGCTTGTGTACGGAAACTATGTTGTGACGAGGAGTTTAATAAGGTGTGGGACATGGCCATGGCTGTCAGCGCATCATTGATTCCCGCGATCCGCAAACGGAGACGCAAAGCGAACACGAATATGGATGAGTATGTCGTTATGGGAACTACAGGACACAGGGAAGATGATGAAAAAAATAGAACTTCAGAGACTGTACCACAACACTATTGATTCAGTGCTTGGAGAGATGGATCACAGATTCAGCGAGCACAACTCACAGTTGGCTCGTGCACTTGTTGCACTGAATCCAGAAAGTGAGATATTTCTTGATGTAAAGGCTGTGAAGCATATTATGGACCTGTCACGATCGCCTATAATTGAGACAGAGTACAAAGTTGCAAAACAGTTTTTCAGCCCACAAAAACAATCACAGCCAATCGAGGGGGATTGGACTGTACAGCACATCCTCTCGAAGTACCACACACATCTGATCGGAATGCCCAATGTACTGACTGCTTTCAAACATGCCTCAACATTTGGCGCCTCCACAGCAATGTGCGAGAATTCATTGTCCACTCTGAGAAACGTATTTTCGGACCAACCGACGCGCAATGCTCCACAAAAGAAAGGTCGAGTTGGTTCAGCTGGTGCTTGAGAGTGAATTAACCAAAGAATGCACAACTGAGTGGAAGGACACCATTCTTAGGAGGTTCAGCACCAACACTCGCCGCCTGCAGCTCTTCTTGAGGTAAGCCATGTGTTTAATTCACTTTATGATGCCAGCCTTGGAGTTCATGGATTATTAAGCAAAATGTTGAATGATTTTTGGGTCTGTCTGCATTTATTCGGTAAGAGTGGAGTCTGTAGTCCATTTCAAATGATGTTCTAATGATGCGCACAGTGCGGTCTGTGTGAGAGAGACAGACAGACACAGAGACGTGGTTTGCACGTAGGCTATATTTTGTGCAGTGTGGGTGCACAGTGGTGTGTGTGTGTGTGTGTGTGTGTGTGTGTGTGTGTGTGTGTGTGTGTGTGTGTGTGTGTGTGTGTGTGTGTGTGTGTGTGTGTGTGTGTGTGTGTGTGTGTGAAATAGAAAGACTTTGCAGCATGTTTTTAAATTGGAACTGGGTTGTTGACGGCAAACTCATGGATTCGCACACACATAGTGACAGATCTGTAGCGATCTTTGTCCGATATGCAAGGTACCTCTCGAGTCTGACTCTATTGGCTGGGTGATGTCATGAGCTTCACCACAAACCAGTTCCTTCAATCCCCATCCGTATGTATCGTCACTTTCTCTCCTCTACCTTTTGTGATCACCCCCAAATCAATCGGTAGGCCTATTTGCTTTCCACTTCGCTCTTCGACTTCTTACTGTGATATTTGTTGGTACTTTCGAGTACTTCGAATGGTAGAATTCTATTCGGATTTTCCTTCATGTACAGGGTGTCCACAAATTAGCATTCCACATTCAAACCATAATAATAAGGAAAAATGAATGAAATGGGATACCATGATGCGGTTTGATGCTTGTGAATGAACGAACATTTCTCAAAGTTTTATTGTCAAGATCAACGTATCATATTCATCACCATCTATCATCACTTGATCTCTATAAACTAAGCAGCACTGCTCTTTATTGTTGGGACGCTATTTGCAGTAAATGTGACGTCACGCGTCACAGGTGACAACTGCAAACGAAAAAAGTAAATAAAACTTTGATAAATTGTTGTGTTCTTTCTTCGGTGTTATATATTTTTTTCCCAAATTTGTTGTTGTTGTCATTGTTTTTGTTGTTTTGTTGTTGTATTGCCAGATGTTGAGATATTGTGAGGAAGGTGATGATGCAAGGAGAGGGGCATGTGGAACGTGAGGGAGACACCATCTTAACGGAGTCAGCGATGTGTGAACGTTACCTGCTGCGGAATAAACGGACTTGTGCATTGCAATCAATTGCATTGTTTAGTGTCTTTTGAGCGACATAACAGAAATGTTCTTTGTTTGAGAAATGTTTTGGTATGTGTGTATGTATGTATATACACTACCGGTCAAAAGTTTTAGAACACCCTCATTTTTAAGTTTTTACTGAAATTTAAGCAGTTCAAGTCCAATGAATAACCTGAAATGGTACAAAGCTAAAGGCCCAGTCACACCTTGACGTTTTAGCCAGCAATGGCAACGTATCAAAATGTATGTAAAACGCTGGCTTACGTTGAACTTTTGATTTTTTTTTAAGATTCGGACGTATTCATAACTAGTTGGTCGTATGCATAACATATTAGTAACGGACACAGAACATTTCGTTGTCTTATAGATAACTTGTACCAACAAATGCTTAGCCTGTTGTCGGCGTTCACAACCTATGCCCAACGATAGTCTAACTTATGCATAGCGCGCTGCATGCATCGCCGGCGATGACGTGGCGTAGGTTATGAAAAGGCTGCCGCACAACGATTCAAATCATAACCGCCAGAGAAATGGAAGTGTCAACATCGCAGTCACACCTTGGCGATCTTGCCAGCGAATGCCGACCTCTGAAAAATGCGTCTAAAACGCTGGCGCACGTCGAATACGGTATGGGTAAGTTTGGTATATGTGAATAGAATGCTAAAGTACGCTATCATACGTCGTAGTAAGTGGAGTACGTCTTGTAATTTTAAACGTGTTAAACATTTTACGACGTGCTTGCCGTATGCCTCACACGTTCCGCATGCGATGGGAATAAGTTGTACGCACGATGTGCAAACGTTGGCACACGTCGACAAAAGTTACTTGTAAGCTACTTATAAGTCGAAACACGTCGAGCTAATGTCTAGCATACCCGAAAGTTATTTCTAACTTATGAGTAACGTGGTTTGAACCAATTCCTTACGTATTTCCAACGCACATTGACGTATGTAGACTATTTGATTGACGTCTTCCGGACGACCAAAGAATTGAATGAACGTGTTTCTAACTTACTACTACCGTATAATGGCGTATTGGCAGCGTTTAGGGGAATTGGTATATAAAATTGGGCTTCACACAGGAGGAACCTGTCAGTGTTCCAGACTCCATGGTTTTTTTTTTCTTCGGCATGACGGTGATGTTGACACTTCGATTTCTAGTGCGGTTATGATTTAAATCGTTGAGTGGCAGCCTATTAATTATATTATATTAATTATATTATATTATAACCGCACTAGAAATCGAAGTGTCAACATCACTGTCATACTGAAGAAAAAAAAAACCGGAGTCTGGAACACTGACGCTAAACATTACCTCGACATGTTTCGACTTATGAGTAACTTACAAGTAACGTGTGTCAACGATCGCATAACGTACCTAAAACTTATGGCCAACGTAGCGGAACTTGTGAGTCATACGCTGGCATAAGTCGTAAAATTTCAAGCATGCTAAAATTTGAGGACAACTGCAAAGTACAACGATGAAAGCCAGCGTACAACGACGTATGGCAGTGTTTTTCAGCGTGCTCTCAATGTTTCTAAAACTTACCCACAACGTATTCGACGTATACCAGCGTTTTAGACAAATTTTTCAAAAATCGGCATAAGCTAGTTAAAACGTCAAGGTGTGACTGGGCCTTAAGCGGTAAACTGCCAAAGGTAAAAAAAAGAAAAAAGTTTAGGCTACCAAAAACTGAAAAATAATGTAAATTTCAGTTGTTAAAAAAGGCCCTTTTCATGGAACAAGTAATGGGTTAGCAACTGCAGCTGTTCTGCAGCAATGGAAGTAAATTAAGCTTTGGAAGTTGATGCAAACAATTCCTTCAGGTGTCCTAACATTTGTTGATTAGTTACAAACCCTCTGTCTGTATAAAAGCAGTGTTGGAATAGACTGTGTTGCTGCACCCTCTGAAGCATTATTTTGACAATATTGCTCTGCAGGAAGTAGTATATTGCTATCATAATGGTGAGAAAAAGACAATTAACAAAGGAAAACAGACAGACCATTATAACCCTTAAAAGTGAAGGTCTTTCCTTTAGAGAAATTGCAAAGCAGCCAAGGTGTCAGTGAGTACAGTTTCCTACATCATCAAAAGGCACTTGGAAACTGGAGGAAACTGACAGGAAGAGGTCTGGCAGACCCAAAGCCACAACACAATCAGAAGACAAGTTTCCGAGAGTCAACAGGTTGCATGATTGGCGGCTCACAGGACAGCAGCTTCAAGCACAGCTTAACACTGGTCAAAGTAAGGAAGTCTCAGTTTCAACTGTGAAGAGAAGACTTCAAGCTACAGGTTTCACAGGTCGAGTGGCAGGAAGAAATCCATTGCTAAGATGGTAAAATAATAAAAAGAGGCTTGCCTGGGCCATGAAGCACCGCCAGTGACTACTGAAACCTGGAAGAAGGTCATCTGGACCGATGAATCAAAATTTGAAATCTTCAGTTCATCACGCAGGGTTTTTGTATGCCGTCGAGTAGGCGAAAGGATGGTTCCTCGGTGTGGCACCAACTGTCAAACATGGAGGAGGAAGCGTGATGATCTGGGGCTCTTTTGCTGAATCCAGAGACGGCGACTAGCACAGAGTGACTGGCACCCTGAACCAAAAGGGCTACCACAGCATTTTGCAGCACCATGCAATACCCTCTGGTCTACACCTAGTTGGTCAGGGGTTCGTCCTACAGCAAGATAATGACCCAAAGCATACCTCCAGGCTATGTCGGAACTACCTTAGAAGAAAAGAACAAGACGGGAGGCTTCAAATCATGGAATGGCCAGTACAGTCTCCAGACTTAAACCCCATCGAGCTGGTTTGGGATGAACTGGCCAGAAGGGTGAAAGCAAAGCAACCTACAAGTGCAACACATTTGTGGGAACTTCTGCAACAGTGTTGGGAAGAACTTTCCGAACAATATTTGATTTCCATTGTAGAAAGAATGCCACGGGTATGTTCGGCTGTTATATCTGCAAAAGGTGGCCACTTTGACGAGTCAAAAATTTAGATTAAATTCTGTTCAACAAAACAATTCCATGATTTCTTTTTTATCTGCATTTGTTCATATGTTCTATGCTTTAATTTCAGAGTACATTGAAGCATTAAACTGCTTAAATTTCAGTAGAAACTGGAAAAACGGGGGTGTTCCAAAACTTTTGACCGGTAGTGTATGTTGTCTTACTTGGAACCTACTTATCATTACTGATTCGTCAACCTCTCTCTTGTATACTGAACAAATGCCTTCACATCCGTATTTCAGTAAAGGAGAAGGCCCGAATGAAGGACACGGACACCATGGAGGGACGCCACAGCAGGACCTGTTTATTATGTGCATGCGCAGCCTCCCCGCTATGTCGTGATGTCATTCAACACAATACTACCCTCTCCATCGCGTTTTTACGTTTGGCTAACCTTTTGTGTGCTGCATTGTTGATAGCCGCATGTTTTCCATTTCACGGGATGTATTGGATTGGTTTTGTCGTGGTTGCTGTAGTTCTCAATATGGGTTTCTTTCTTCCTTATTTTTTTTTTGCTTGTTTTGTTTTCAATCCTTCTGCTGCTGTTTTGATCCTCCTTCCTCTTTCTGCCTTGTACTCTCCCTTCGAGGCCTCACATGGTCTCGTGCGAGAAAAAACTGTGTGGATGTTTTGGGTGAGAAAAGTAACAAAAAAACAAAGGTGGTGTGGTAGAAATGAAAGCATGAGCGGGCACGACGGGTGTAAAGGCTGGCGAGAGGGCGAGAGAAAAGGGCGGGAACAAACGCAGGATGCACGGTCTCGCTTGTGACGAGAGACCTGGCCTGCGAGACCTCTTTGAGGATTGGAGCGATCCCTCCGAGGGCCGCCTGTTGGAGGCACCATCTGTATTGAAGACACTGAGGCAGAGGAGAGTCTCACTGGGGCACGTTGATCGGAGGGGGAGCAGAAGCATTTCCTCCTCCTGAGTGTTACCTGAAGCAATGTGTGGCTTCATGGTGTTGCAGGAATTGCTCCGGTTCGGCCATTCAGCCACACCCAGAGAGAGAGAGAAGGGTGGTGGTGAGGCGTCGTCCTTGTGCCTGTGGCTGGGGCGAGGCCGCTGGAACGTCAACTCAAACAGGCCTGGATTCTTCTTCCCCCTCCCCTCCCCGGGATTAGCTAGGGATACCTGTTGGGCCGTTGAATTGTCTTGTCCATTTTGTTTTGGCGCCTGTCGGTCCTTTTAATCTCTTAATTATTACCACTGCATATATTTTTTATTATATTCCCTTTTTTAAATTTTGGAACATGGTTTATTCATTGCTTGGTGGTACACCCTATGTTTCTTTATCCTGAGTAATACATTTGCCTTTATTCCTCTGTTTTGAATTTTGCATTGCATTTTTGGATTTGCATGCAATACTGTGTGTTGAAGAATGGGGTGTGTGAATTGGCATCAGCAGGAGGATGTTTACATCGCTCGGTCACATCTGACTGCCTATACAGCGCGACCGCACACGGGGTACGTATTGGTCTCCCGAGCACGTCGATCAGGACCTCCTTAGCAATAGGCAGAACCCTGAGCCCTCTACCCAAAGGCTAGGTCATAACAAGTGGTGTCAGGCGTGGAATCCAAGCCCAAATTGATAAATGAGTGTCGGAATGGTGAATGCCAAGGTGGTAGCGTCAGGACGTAAGGCATCATTCGCTGATTGGCGTGTCGCCGATCTCAGGTCAGAGCTGGAGAAATATGGTCTCTATCAGTGGGGTAAAAAGTGTGTTGGTCGATTGCCGAAAGGAAGCAGTGAAAGAGGAAAGAAATTCTGATATGGACAAGTCTGAAGTTCAATTTGAGATGATGGTGAAAGCAACGCAGGAAGCTTTGTTAGATAAGGTGAGGGAATGCACCCATAATTCAAAGATGGATGTAAGTGGGGTTTTGAGTAGAGCGGTGACATCCATGGAAAGTTACGGAGGGTGCTGAAGGATTCTCTCCAGGCTGTCCGTTGGATCATAGTAGCGCAGGGGCAGGCGGTGGTAATGAGTGCATGTCAGCTCTGCCGATGAACATCGGCCAGCAGTTAAATGCCATACTGGCCAAGATGGATGCTCACAAAGCTGAAATAACTGGAAGCATGGATGCTCAGAGAGACAAATTAAGTAGGATGAGAAATGTTCTCGGTGTGGTTGGCTGGGATGGAGTATGATACTAAGGTGTCGGTGGAAAAACGATTTGACCCGTCCTTGATTGGACTAGATTTCTTGGCAGAGAATGGATGTCAGTTGCATTTTGACCGGATGTGTTTGAGGATTGGAACGGACAAGGTTCCGTTTGAGGAGCAGAGAGAAAAGGATCTGAAGGATACAAGTGTCATTCCACCTGTGTCCGTGACTATACCCCAAAACTCAGAGATGCTGATTATTGCTCAGCGAGTGGTCATGCAGCATGGATCATTCGTGCTGGGATTAGTCGAGCCGTTGGAAGAGCCCATGACTTACGGGATAGTGGTAGCGTGAACGCTAGCGGGGTCTGAAGGAATGCACATACCAGTGCAGGTGCTGAATGCAACTGATTAGCCAAGGGTTGTGAAAGCAGGCATCCAGTTTGCTACCTGGACGTCAGGGGTAGAGGTGGTAGAACATAAGGGGGAGTCCAAAATTAATGAACCAACAGTGCATGACGATGGCGAGTGCTCTGAAGAACTCGCAGAGTTAGAACAACGCAGTATTGTGGGGCTGAATGAGGATCAGGCAGAACAGGAGCACTGGCTAATTGCCCATAACCGAGACTTCTTCAGTTAGCGGGTAAGGAGCTGGGCCGGACTAGCATGGAAACCCATTGGATTGAGACGGGGGCAGCAAAGCCGATTAAGCAAGCACCGAAACAGTTGCCATTTGGAAAAAAGAAAACGGTTGAAGAGAAGATTGCCAGAATGTACGCCGAGGACACAATTGAACCCTCTGATGGGGCGTGGGCATCACTTGTGGTCCTGGTGCAGAAGAAGGATGGGACAGTTCGATTCTGCATGGATTACAGGAAATTGAACGATGTGACCAGGAAGGATTCATACCCTCTCCCTCAAATCGATGAGATGTTTGATGCATTAGCTGGATCGAGATGGTTTTGCACCTTGGACCTGAAGAGTGGCTACTGGCAAGTCGAAGTAGACCCAGCCAGTCATGAAAAGACCGCATTTTCAGTGGGCGCACAGGGCTATGGCAATTCAAGGTGATGCCATTTGGTCTGTGCAATGTGCCGGCTACCATGGAAAGATTTATGGACAGTCCTGGAGAGATGGCAATGGAAATTCTGCCTCATCTATCTGGATGACATTTCAGTTCATTCGCCGATGCTCGACCGAGCTATCTCCCAACTGGATCAAGTTTTTCTTGGCCTTCGGAAGGCGGGGTTGACGTCGAACCCCAATAAGTGCCAGTTATTTTGAGCTAGGGTCGCCTACCTTAGTCATATTATAGGCCGAGAAGGTGTGTCGACCAATCCAGACAAAATTTGGGCAGTGCAAGATTGGCCTACTCCAACAAATGTGCAGCAGATACGGGCTTTCCTGCGGTTATGTTTGTACTACCGCCATTTTGTAAAAGGGTTTGCGGACATTGCGTGGCTCCCACACAGATTGATGGAAAAGAAAAATACCAAATTTGTCTGTGCCATTGACTGCGAGGATGCATTTCGAGCCTTAAAGGAAGCATTGATTGGGAGCTCCACATTGACTTTTCTTAAAAGTGAGGGTAAGTTTATTCTGGATACAGATGTGAGTCACTTAGGCTTGCGCAGTGGGCACGGTCCTTTCCCAAGAACAAATGGGCATGGAAAAAGTAATTGCCTACTTTAGCAGGGTTTTGTCTTGGCTGGAAAGGAACTACTGTGTGACACAAAAAGAGTTGCTGGCTCGAGTGACCGCTGTTGACCACTTCCGTCCGTATCTTCTGGCAAAGAAATTTGAGCTTCGCACAGACCACGCATCTCTAAGGTGGCGCTAATGAACTTCAAGTCGCCGGAGGGTCAGGTAACCTGCTGGCTGGAGAAGTTACAGGCATTTGATTTTGATATCCTGCATCGCCCAGGTCGGCTCCATTCCAATGCTGATGCCCTGTCAAGAAGGCCGTGCATCGAGCAAGGTTGTCATTATTGCGAAAGGAAGGAAATGGAGGAGGAAGAGAACGATCGGAAGGGTCATGTGTGCAACCCATGGAGAGGGATAACGATCTGCTGACGGACTTTGGTGTGGCACAACGAGAAGACTCTGACCTGAGTATGATCATTACTTGGAAGGAAGCGAACAAGTGACCATACTGGGATGAGATAGCAGCCCTTACGCCTGACTTGAAAGTATACTGGGGGTAATGGGACAGTCTCAGTTTGGGTGGTGGCCGCTACCAAGAAGTATGTGTGGCTGTTGGTAGCACCACAGCAGAAAAAAAATCTGTGATCCTGGGGTGTTACCATTGGCCAAAGGCGATGGCCCACTTTGGCCAAAACAAAACACGCAAGAAGATCCGACAGCACTTTTCTGGGATCCGCTGTAAAAGAGACGTGGAGGCCTGGTGTCGTGAGTGCGATAAGTGTTTTGCTAAAAAGGTCCCTCGAGGAAGGAATCTGCCCCGTTACAATTGTATCAAGTGGGCGCGCCCCTGAAGAGAGTGGCCCTGGATATTACAGGACCTTTTCCGGAAACCATCCGGGGGAACCGGTACCTCCTGGTCGCTATGGATTACTTTCCGAAATGGCCTGAAGTGTATGTGTTGGCAAGTACAGATGCGAGTACAGTTGCACAGGCCCTCGTGGATGGTTTCTTCACCCGCTATGTGAAAGCGGGCATCCAGTTATGAATCCCTTCCGAACTGCATTCTGACCAAGGAAGCAATTTTGAGTCTGAGGTTTTCCAAGCAATGTGCGATCTCCTGGGTAGACAGAATACCCGGACCACTCCTTACCATCCGCAGTCCGATGGCATGGTGGAGCGTTTCAATCGAACCCTCAGGATCCAGTTGGCGATGTACGTAAACGATACTCGTGCAGACTGGGATGAGGGGTTACCACTGATTTTACTAGCGTGTAGAACGGCGGTGAGTGAGTCAACTGGTTGCACCCCCGCCCTCTTTATGTACGGTTGAGAACTGAGGATACCGCCTGATTTGATTTACGGCAGACCCACCTATCAATATGCCCCGACTTGGCCACATTACGTTGAAGGCCTTCAACGGAGTATTGAGCAGGCACACCAATTTGCTTGGAATCTGTTGCAACGCTCTGGACAGCGCATGAAAACTAGATACGACACGCAAGCGCGGGGGAAGCAGTTTAAGGCCGGAGACTTGGTGTGGGTAAACAACATGGGATGGAAGAGAGGGCTTTTTCGCAAGTTTGCCAATCGTTGGCAGGGTCCGTGTCGAGTAGTGAAGCAAGACAGTGACGTTATCTATCTGGTGCGGCAAGGGCCGCGAGTTGCACCATGTGTCCGACACCGAAACAGGCTAAGGGAATACAAGGGGGACTCCCTCCCCGAGTGGGTCCAATTATGCCAAAATAAACTGGGGAAGAGGGCGAAACCCCAGATACTGAATACCTGTACCCCACAAGGGCATGACCCAGGGGGTGGAACAGATAGGAACAATTTGGCAGGGCCAAGTGGAAGGGAGAAACGCAATATTTGGCGGCCAGGCTATCTTTGTGACGATGACGACTTGAGAGAGAGCGGGGATGGCTTTATCGGTGAGGGCCTGTTGGCCTTGTTCCCCATCCCCTCCAATAGATTCTACGGAAACTGAAAGATCCCTCAAGGCATCACTGTCATCTTCACTTCAAGCTGAGAGACAGACAGAGACAGACAGAGACAGACAAGCTGGTGACCTTGCTTGCTGTCACTTGAATCCTGCAGACCATCAAAACCAAACATTTTTTTTTGTTTACTTTTTGAATTGTGCCATGCGGCAATCATGTGATGGAGGGCTATGGACCCTTTGTTTTGAATTTTGTGTAAGTACGTGTTCTGTGTTTGAGGATGAAGTAGGGGTTAGAGTAGGTGATCAGCCTTTGTCTACGGTTAAATTAAATGGCAGAGCTGGGACGGCTCTAAAAAAAGGATGGGGGCAATGTTACATTCACAGGGTATATTGGATTGGTTTTGCCGTGGTTACTGCAGTTATCAAGATGGGTTTCTTTCTTCCTTACATTTATTTTTGTTTTGTTTTTGATCCTTCTGCTGCAGGACCCTCCTTCCCCTTTCTGCTTTGTATTCCCTCTTCAAGGCCTCACGGGGTCTTGTGTGAGAAAAACTGTTTGGATTTTTGGGGTGAGAAAAGTAACAAAAAAACAAAGGTGGTGTGGAAGAAATGAAAGCGTGAGCAGGCGCGACGGGTGTAAAGGCTGGCGAGAGAAAAGGGCGGGAACGAACGCAGGACGTGCGGTCTGGCTTGTGACGAGAGACCTGGCCTGTAAGTCCTCTTTGAGGATTGGCGTGATTCCTCCGAGGGCCGCCTGTTGGAGGCACTATCTGAGTTGAAGACACTGAGACAGAGGAGAGCCCCACTGGGGCACATTGATCGGAGGGGGAGCAGAAGCGTTTCCTCCTTCTGAGTGTCACCTGATCCGACCTGAAGCAACGCGTGGCTTCAAGGTGTTGCAGTAATTGCTCTGTTTCGTCCGTTGGCGAAGTTTGAGGGGGGGGAGAGAGAGAGAGAGAGAGAGAGAGAGAGAGAGAGAGAGAGAGAGAGAGAGAGAGAGAGAGAGAGAGAGAGAGAGAGAGAGATGGTGAGGCGTCATCCTCGTGGCCTATGGCTGGGGCGAGGCCACTGGAATGTCATCTTAAACAGGCATTAATTCTTCTTTTATTGCTTGGTGATATGCCTTGTGTTTCTTTGTCCTGAGTAAAACATTTGTGTTTCGGAATGGAAGGCAGCATCTCAGCATGTGAGATTTTTGAAACGAAAAGATATTTTTATGCAAGGAAATGGAGTTCTTAAATCGGAACAAATTAACAAATTCTGGAGTTATATAAAGTCAAGGTTAAGTGACAGATCGGTTATTCCGCCGATGGTCGGTGCGGACGGAAATATAGTGGGAGATTACGGTGAAAAGCGAAAATATTTAACAATTTTTTGTTTCAGTTTTCACTGAAGATGATGGTAAACTGGTAAATATGATCAACTCTGATCATATTAGGTCTCCTCCTTTGCCTGTGTGTGATAGGCTGAATGTTTTTGAACATATTAAAGCTCTTTCGGCTAAATTTTCGTCTGGCTCAGATTCTATTCCTCAGAATTTCTTGGTTAAATTAGCACTTGAGTTGTCGGAGCCTTTGTCTAGAATTTGCTTGTCTATTCACTCTGGCATTTTCCCTTTTAATTGGAAAATAGCAAAAGTGGTTCCTTTGCATAAGAAAGGCATCATTTCAGTAGTGGAAAACTATCATCCTATCAGTTTATTGAATGTTGCTAGTAAGCCTTTAGAATCGATTATTCGTCAGTATATTTTAACACATTTGAAACAGAATAGTGTCATTGAGGAGTGCCAACACGGTTTCTTACCAAAGCATTCTACAATAACGCAGCTCATCTCCTGTTTGGATGACTGGACTAAGATTGTCGATCAAAACAATACTGTGGATGTTATTTATTTGGACATAGCAAAAGCTTTTGATTCAGTTAGTCATACAAAACTCATTCAAAAAATGACCGTCTATGGTTTTAATGTGAAAATTATCAGTTGGGTTAGAAATTATTTGCTTAACAGATCTCAATTTGTACAAGTTGAAGACGCTGTGTCTGAGAATCGTCCGGTTCGCTCTGGGGTTGTACAAGGCTCTTTAATTGGCCCAGTCCTTTTTTTAAAATCTATATCAATGACATTGTGAACTATGTGAAAACAGCCTCTTTAAAGTTGCATGCGGATGATGCAAAAATATATATTTCATGTCCAAGAAACGAGTAAAATGTTAAACTTTAAGAAGATTTGAAACAAATAATGAGCTGGGCAGACAATGTGCAATTGAGAATCGCAGTAAATAAGTGCTTCGTTCTTCAAATCGGTCATGGAAATGCTAAGACGCAGTATGAAGTCCAAGATTTTCCAGTTCCCTCGGTTAAATGTATGCGCGATTTGGGCGTAATTGTTTCGGACGATCTTAAATTTAGTGCACACTGCAAAATGATAGCACAAAAGGCATTCATCATGGCTGCTTTAATTTTTAAAGTGTTCCGTTGTAGAGAGAAACTTTCTGGTGAAAATGTTCATCACCTTCGTTCGGTCACTTTTGGAGTATGCTACAGAAGTGTGGAATCCGTGCTTAATTAAAGATATTGATTTAATTGAGCGTGTTCAGCGATCCTTCACGCGTATAATTCCAGGAATGGCTGGATTATTTTATCTAGATCGTTTGAAAGTACTGAAATTGGAATCCTTGGAACATAGAAGAGTAGTAAGGGACCTCGTTTTTGTGTATAAAATCCTGTTTGGTTTAGTTTCTTAATCTTTTTAAGATTATTTTGAAATGGCTTCTAGGTCAGGTCAACGGAAAATCATGAATATTGCTTGAAATGAATTAGAATGAATAAAGAAATTCGAAAAATTTTTTTTTGCAGTTAGAACCATTCCAATTTGGAATGCTTTACCCTCACAAGTTTTTGAAGTCCGTTCAGTGTCAACTTTTCGTCAGCGAATATCAGTTCTAGACTTCTCACAATTTTTTCGGGGCACGGCCACGGCCGGAAATCGGCCTTGTCGTTCCCTGGCCTTGATACCCTAAATCACAGTAAATGATTTTTTTTTTAATTACATCTATACCTCGCATAGGAAATGTTTGTGCGATCTCGGTTTTTTTTGTAATTCGAAGCTTTCATTGTTCATGTTTTTTGTTTTTTTTACTAACATTTTGTATTCGGCCAAAGAATAAAGCATTCTTCTTCTTCTTCTTCTTCTTCTTCTTCTTCTTCTTCTTCTTCTTCTTCTTCTTCTCATTTGCCTTTATTCCTCTGTTTTGAATTTTGCATTGCATTATTGGATGTGCATACGACACTGTGTGTTGAAGAGTGGGGTGTGTGAATTGGCATCAGCAGTCGGATGTTAACATCTAACTACCTATACGGTCGTCACATCTAACTACCTATACGGCGCAACCGCACACGGGGGGAGGGGGGTACGTATTGGTCTCCCGAACACGTCGATCTGGACCTCCAGAACCGTAGGCGGTACCCCAAGCCCTCGACCCACGGGTTAGGTCGTAACACCTGTTGCTTAATTTATTTTTTCATAGGGCTGTGAATTTCAAGTGGTCTTTGCAACAAAACACAACTTGGGTGTCATGTTAGAAGAATAATCAAAATTAAAACAAAAAAAATTGTTTCAATTTGTTTTTTTACGTCGTCGTAAATCTGCAAACGCAGCACACAAAGTGTTAAAAAAAAACAACAACCCGCTTTCGATCCTTACCAACCCGGTTTTTGTCGTCTTCAACTTGCCATGTGTTGTAATAATCAACAAAAGACCTTTTCCATAGTCTTTATTCTCACAAAACTCGTACGCATATCTACAACAACAGAAATATACATCGGGTAAGAATAACAAAATACAATAACCAGTATACATAATACTGAAGGCAAATACCACATACAGATCACATAACAAAGTTAAACTCCATACTCTAATACCAATTGCATTCCTCAGAGTGCATTATTCCTAATATAGTATACAGGGTGTCCCAAAAAAATATACAACTTTTCATCTGCAAAGAAGATGGTCATAACATATATTTTTTAAAAAGATATATGGCTGGATAGAAAGCTGATAGGTTGAAGTTTATTGTACCAATGTCAAAATTGCCACCAAAATTTAAATTTTGGTATAGAATCGTCGTTTTCTTTTCGACCACATGTTCGACGTAGGCTCCACGTTGTCCGATCACTGCCTGCAAACGCGTTGTCATGTTCTCCATCACTTTGGGAAACGTTGCCTGAGGAATGTTCTGGATTTCTCGGTCGATGTTTTCCTTCAGCTGATCAAGAGTCTGAGACCTAGGGTTTCCATAGATCCTGTCCTTGAGATACCCCCATAAGAAGAAGTCTGGAGGAGTAAGGTCAGGGGAATACGGTGGCCACTCAACGTCTTCGTCGAGGGAGATAAAGCGGCCCTCAAAATGTTGGTTGAGAAAATGCCTTGTTTCCCTGGCTGTATGGGGTGGTGCCCCCATCGTGCTGGAACCACTGGGTTCTCATCTGGATCAGGTTGTTTCTCCTACGGGCCTGAGTACATCGCTCAGGCAGATAGAATTCCTGAATCATTTCGTGATAGTTCCTCTGGTTTACCGTGCAAGTGCATCCCTGGTCATCTTCGAAGAAGTATGGACCAATTATCCCATACCAACCAACCGCCACCCACATGGTGACTTTGAGAACAGATCGAGGCACCAGTTCAGTTTGCATTACCAGGATTTTCAGTTCCCCAGTACCGAAAGTTTTGCTTGTTTACCTCCCTGGACAAGTGAGCATGGCATTCGTCTGTCATGTGAAGTTTTTTGAGGAAGTCTGCATGTTCCTCCAACTTACCTGAGAACCAATTTGCAAAGTCTAGTCGTTTGCGTTTCTGTTGATCAGTAAGAACCGTTTCCGTTTGAATTTTGTATGGAAAGGCATGAATGTCTTGGCGAAGGATCCTCTGAACGGTGCTCTTATGGATATTTGTCGAGGCAGAAAGTCGTTGAATCGATTTTTTTGGACTCTAAACAACCGCCTGTCTCACCATTTCCACATTTTCTTCACTACGACCCGTCCTCTTCCAACCACTGTGACCCTTGTGAAGGTCACAGATGTTTCCCACATTGGTAAACTTTGCGATGGTGCACTTTATTGTCCGAAAGTTTGGTGCATGGCGCAAGTGGATTCCGAAATGTCTCGAGTAAAGACGTTGCACCTGTATGACACTTTTCGTCTGGTGCCAAAGTTCAACAATTGTCATCCGTTGTTGTAAGGTCAGTCTTGGCATTTTTCTGGCACTTGCTTGGTATCAAAATAAACTTCAGGGTCTCTGCAACAAGAAATTAAGCATTAGTGACAAAATTACTGTTTTTTTAGGATCAAAGGAAGCATTTTAAAAGCTGTATATTTTTTTGGGACACCCTATATAACATACCTATATTGTTACAGCATGACTTTCCACGGAGTATGTGGTATACATGTCAACACCAGCCATTGACCTTTGAAAATATACAGTGCTGCCACATCCACCCAATCACCGTTGCCACTAATTACAGTACGGCCCTTCATTATCACAACATTCACCCCCCTTCCGAGATATCTATCTCTATAAATCTAATCTAATACGAGGATGACCCTCGTGACTGCCTTTGATAACACCCCTGGAGCTGCGGTAGAAGACAGCCGCTAGTGTTACCTGATCAGAGGAAGTTGCACAAGCACCAGTAGCTGCTGATGAAGTACTATGGCACACCTTAGTAGCAAAATGAGCCTTTTTCTGGCACTTATGACACACAGCCTCTCGTGCCAGACATTTTACACGTGGGTGTTTTAAAAAACCACAAAATAAACATTTAACTCCAGTAGCAGCCATTACAGTTGTGGGTTCCACTTCACCGGTATTCTGATCGGACGAGGCAGCATCCAATGAACGGGAGGGTTGAATAACACAATAAAATTCTGAATTTATTTAGGCTGAATCTAGAGATCTAGCCTGAGCAAACATGGTCGCTAAATCTAAAATCTTATTCTCTAATAAACGTTGTCTGATCAGTGGTGACTGCAGGCCGCTAATAAAGACATCCCTGATGAATTCTTCGCAATGTTGAGTTGCTGTTACAGCCCGAAAGTTACACTCCTCCACTTAACGTTTTCAGAGTCAGAAGGTATTCATCTCAGGACTCTCTGACCTGCTGGCGACGAGTTGCAAGACGATGGCGTGCAAACACTTCATTAGTGGGCTTTACCTACTGTGACTGTAAAGTACGGATAGCCTCATCATCGATGGTACACTCTGATATAGTTTCGTATAGTCTTGGTGAGACGAAATTTATAATCGGACTCATCTTATCCAGATTATCCTGTGGTGGAGCTCGCAGGAAGTTTTCGAATGTCTTTAACCAGTGTTTCCATTCTTGTGCCGCCGTGGGTGAACTGGGATCCGAATCCAGCCTCTCTGGTCTCAGCAAACGCTCCATTCCAGTGTAGGCCTCGGCACTCTTCTGGTTCAATCCAACCGGGTGAGTTTTGCGAGAATAAATTATTGTTGTAATAATAATCAACAATATACCTTTTCTGTCGTCTTTATTCTCACAAAACTCGTACGCATATCTACAACAGAAATATACATCGGGTAAGAATTACACAAGCCAGTAGGAGACATGGGAGGTCGCTATATAATTGCATACTAGTCATACAGTTTTTGACGGATCGGGCTGAAATTTTTTGACAAAGAGGTTGATTATCATGCGCATAAAAGCCTGGAAGCCGACTTTTGATTTTCGAAAAAAAAAAATATATATATATAAATATTTTTGGGATTTTTTCAAAAATTTCAAAGTCCCGTTGCTAGGCAACGGTGGCATCCATAGCAACGGTGCTCAAAAGCATACAACGAGATCCTGGTATGAACCTACCAGTCAAGTTTCATCAAAATTGGTTGACTCCTCTGGCCTCCAGAGCTGTCCATTACATACATACCGTACAGACAGACGGAAAACCTGAGAATAACGGTCGTCGAGCGACCACCAAACAATACAATAACTAGTACACATAATACTGAAGGCAAATACCACATACACATCACGTAATAACAAAGTTAAACTCCATACTCTAATTAGTCTAATACCAATTACATTCCTCAGAGTACATTATTCCTAATAGAGTATATAACAAACCTATATTGTTACAGCATGACTTTCCACCGACTGTGTGGTATACAAGTCAACAGCAGCCATTGACCTTCATATCCAGCGCTGCCACATCAACCTAACCACCGTCGCCGCTAATTACAGTGCGGCCCTTCATGATCACAACGCCATGTACGTCTTCATTCGTGTTTACATATTATCACCCAAGGAGGTTGTGCGAGCCGTGTGAGGTTCCCGAAGATTTGGGTCACATCGTCACACACGGTGCCCTCGGTACGGGAGACCCAGATGGCGCCTTTTTCCACTGCCTGAGGAGATTGGGATCACGGCTAGTCAGGTGCACCGGACGCACTGTGCCCACGAAGCCAAAAGCACCCTCGACTCGATAAATCATCGTTGAAATTTATTAAAGAAACGGGTCGAACAATATAAAGGAATCCAAACTTGTCTGTTCCAGCTGAAGTGTTTAAGTGCGTGGCGGACGTCGAGCCTCACGGCTCTGCAGACGTCATTGAAGCTAGAGAAGAAGAAGAAGAAAAAGAAGAAGAAGAAGAAGAAGAAGAAGGAGAAGAAGAAGAAGAAGAAGAAGAAGAAGAAGAAGGAGAAGAAGAAGAAGGAGAAGAAGAAGACGCGAAACGGAACTCCTTTCGCGCATTGCATTATGGGGGCTGCGATATCCTCTAAAGGTGCTCGATGGTTGAGTTAGCGGGAAACTTCGGACCGTTCATGTCTCCCCCCTTGTTAAGTTTTTCGCTCTCCGTGTTGTGCAAATAACGTCTCAAGAGTTTATCACCTCTTCGATGAAGGCTCGCAGGTTTGAATACGCCCTTTCAACCTTGAGAAGTTAAAGAGAGCAAGGCGGAAGAGAAATGTTGCATTGAAGAACACGACGTCGGATAAAGCGCTTCCTTGGATTGTCCAGGAAATAGAAAGGTATGTGTCTTCATGTTTGTCTGTCTCCATTGACTTGGGATATGCAGGCTTGATTTACTCTGCCAACTTTGTTCGGGGGGGGGGGTGTCGTCACTTTCCCCAGGACGTTAGGGCAGGGATTTGTAATTTAGCTTTGGGGTGCCGGCGATAGCTCGCCGACTATTCACGAAGGACACCGTTGGGTCTTTAACGTCCACCAACCAATGCCTGCAGATGGAACACCCAGTTTAACGTGTAATCCGAGGGACTGCACACGTTGATGCCTTGTCCTGTCTGCGGAACTCGAGGATGAGAGTTTACATTATATATATATATATATATATATATATATATATATATATATATATATATATATATATATATATATATATATATATATATATATATATCTGGGTCGGGATTCGAACCCAGGCGAGACTGCTCAGAGTTGAGTATGTGCGCACTTCCATGACTATCGGTTATCACATCGGGTCCGGCAATGGTGTCAAACCCATTTTTACCGAGGGCCACATCAGCATTGTGGTTGCCCTCAAAGGGCCAGTTGTAACTGTTAAGATAGTATAAATGTAACTACTCGTTAAAATGTTGTTAAGTAACCGTTTATTACTTATTTATTCAAGTTACAAGTTACAATTTATTCAATTTATTACAATTTATTCAAGTTACAAATAGCAAGATATGCATTTGCATAGATGTAAAAAAATATGTGTTTATCAGGTTAAGAAACCAACATTACTCCATCAAACTATTCAAGTAAATAAAGAAAAATATAATCAAACTAGAACGGGCACTCATAGAGAGCATACCTTCGCCGCCACTACTTTTTTTTTTTTTGTTCTTGGGATGAGTGTGGGGAACTGGTTTCAAATGAATGGTCTTATGACACAAACCACATATCTATAATGTCATGACCCCCCCCCACCCCGACTTACGGGGGCTACGGACTAAACAACAATCAACTCACGTCGTTTTGGTGAGTCTTCACTCGCAAGCTCGGTGAATACAACGTTTCAACAAGAGAAGTTAATCTCGTTTGCTGGTTTCATGCAAATCGAATAAGAATTGACTGAGTTATGCCGAAAACCGCATATTTTTCAAGGTCGTGACCCCCCCTGACCTTTGACCCCTAACCGGTAACAAGAGTATGGGCGTCATTGTGTCATATTGCATATCACAAGATGAGGCGTTGAATTCTGAACATTTTGGCGTTAGTTGCATGCAAATTGAATAAAAATTGACCGTGTTATCGTAAAAAGACGATTTTGACCTTTTCGTGACCTTGACCTTGACCTTTGACCCGAACAATCCCAAAATCTAATCGAATGCTTCCTGGCTAATAACCAATCATCCCACCAAATTTCATGCAATTCGGTTTAATACTTTTTGAGTTATACGAATCACAAGATTACAAATAAATAAATAAATAAATACACGCCGACCAAAACATAACCTTTCGCAGAATGCGCAGGTAACAAGTTATGCCATTAACTTTTAACATTGAGCGTCGAGAGGGGCAGAACTACAGCACAACCAACAATTGTGAGCTGCTAAGAACATGCGTGACAGATGTAGCATTTTACAAAAACAAATGGGTGCACACAGCCTTGCAGAGGGCGTACGTACGTCCGACTAATGAGAGATGGTTTGATGACAGTAAACTTTTGTCTGCATGAACACAAAAACCTGCAAACACAGTGAATACATTGCTACACATACAAACTAGTATATGTATTTAACTAAAAATAACAAGATAAGGGTTGTCTCGGTTCACAACTATATGGTCAAGTTGATGAGGTGATGCTGCCTGTCCTTGAACACACCCAGTAGATCCCTCCTCAACCTGAGATAACATCTCACTCACCATCGTCATTCATTGATCATGTTCTGAAAATAACAAACACAGAACAAAATGCACACGTAGGCAACTGTTCTTATTCTTGGTTGAGATACATTTGATTATATTTTAAATTCAGGTTATTAAAAATGCTGACCTATGTGTTTTCTGGCCGGATGTCTGACGCTGTTTTCCCGTTGCGAGTGAGTCAATGTCTGGTTTTAGGTCTTGTGCTGAGGAAATCCTTAAAACAGCGTGGAGGTTGCCATCGGTGATGCGTGATCTGTGCTTGGTCTTGTTTAGATTCATGATTGAGAACGTCTGTTCGCACAGATAGGTGCTCCCAAACATGGACAGAACACGAGCAGCATGAAGTCAGAGCTGTGGCATCAAACCAGGGGGCAGCAGACGGTAAAGGTCCTCGATTGCAGCATCCTGGAACTTTGCTCTCAGACCACTATCGCTTTGAAGCTCAATAAACTCCATCTGAAGGTGATGAGGTGCACTGCAGATGTCGGTGGTGAAAGGATTGGTAAAGATGGCAAAGCCTGAGTGCTGTGCTTTAAAGTCGGAGAAGCGCCGATCAAACTCATTCGTTCACCGGCTCAGTTTGGTAGCCAACCGAGCACATGAAAAAGTACCTGGAACTGAGGCTGAGATGCTCTAACAAACGGGGAAGTGGGCAAGATTATCCTGTTTCACTTGGGACTTCCGAAGGTCAAGTTTACGCTGGAAAGCTGTGATCATGTCGGACATCTGCGTGATGACTTGTTTGCGTCCCTGCAGTCTCTGATTGAGTTGGGCGAGATGCTCCGTTATGTCACACAACATAGCAAAGTCACACAGCCAGTTTGGATCTGACAGTTCGGACAAGGGTTTTCCTTTACCTTGCATGGAAAGAGCAATTTCTTCCCTAAGCTCAAAAAAACGTTTGAGGACTTTGCTCCTACTCAGCCACCTTACTTCTGTATGGTACGGCACATCTCCATGCTCCGAGCCCACCTCCTGCGAGAACAGCTGGAACTGCCGGTGATTCAGGCCACGTGCCCGAATGAAGTTCACCGTTTTCATAACCGTGGTCATTATATCATCCAGCTCCAGAACCATTCCACAGAGAGCTTCTTGATGGATAATACAATGATACATTACCAGAGGTGTGTGTGACAGTTACTTGTTTGCATTTTCTCCTTCATTAGTCCCACCAGGCCTTTTTTTCCTCCACACATTGCAGGTGCACCATCGGTAGTTAGTCCCACCAACTTTTCCCACGGTAATTCACTTTTACTTACGGAATTCTCCACCACATCAAAAATGTCCCGTCCCGTGCATGGCAGCAACGTCCAAGAGCTCCTCCGTGACAGAGAGGTCCGACTTCACACCTCTAATAAAAATGGACAACTGTGCTGTATCCGCGTTGTCTGTGCTTTCATCAACAGCTAATGAAGATGCCAGGTAACTGCGTGTTTCTTCATCCAGCTGTGTTGCCAGATTTCCCGATAGTTCCTTAACTCGGTCCGCGATGGTGTTTCTTGACAAACTGACATTTTTTTAAAGTTTGTATCTGGTCGGGGCACACTTGCTCACACACCTTCAGCATGCACTGCTTCAAAAATGCACCCCCTGAAAACGACTTTGAAGCTCGGACAAATTCTTCAGCCACAATAAAGCGAGCTTTCACTGCAGCATCGTTTTTAGCTGTAGCTTTTGTGAACATATTCTGCTGTTTTTCTTGTTTCTTCCACCTTTTAATTCTTGGACAATCTGCTGTTTTTCTTGTTTCTTCCACCTTTTAATTCTTGGACAATCTGCTGTTTTTCTTGGAGGCGAAATTTGGCATATTTAGCTCCATGTTTGGTGTCAAAATGCCGACGGAGATTGTACTCTTTAACGACCGACACCGCCTCGTAACACAAAGGACATACCGGTTTTTCTCCTTGAAGCACAAACATGTATCCACTTTCCCATCTTTCTTGAAACTGCCTTTCCATCTGCATCAACTTTTCTTTTCCTGGACATTTTGGGATCAAAAGTAGATATTTCTCAATTCCACTTGCTGTGAAAATAGCCGACACCGACGTGGATACACTGCTATCTCGAGGCGGGAAGCCGTCACTTGGCGCGTAACATAATCGAAATGCATTGTGGGAGATGTAGTTTATGGTCAATGCACACTGTAAAGCAGCATAAGACTTATTTTAATACACCTTTTAAGCTCTCGCAGGCCACAAAATGACGTGGCGAGCCACATTTGGCCCGCGGGCCTTGAGTTTGACACATGTGGCCGGCACGGGATTGTCGGCAGTAGTATCTTGTAGTTATCCCGGTCTGCTCAACATCAGGGTTGAGTACCCAACAACTAAACGTTTTAAACTAACTAGTGGGCCCGTTTTAACTGACTAATTTAACCAACTAATTCAACCAACTAATTTTTAGCTAACTAATTTTAACTAACTAATTTTAACTAGTTGGTCCGATGGACTAAAGTTTCATTGGTCCTTACAGCCTTGTTGTATACCCACCTGCTGTACCTGTACTGCTTGAGCGTGAGCTTGCCTCTCACCAAGCCCAGATGTGCTTGGTTCCAGGGTGGGGATTACAATGTTCATTATTATATATTACAATGTGATACGACTATTCTTATTGTTGTTACCTCTGCCAGCGAAGGTGAAGGAGGTTGCGTTTTCACCCCTTTCTGTCTGTTTGTCTGTTTGTGTGCAGGATAATTCAAAAAGTTGTTGACTGTTCCTGATGAAATCTTGTGGACATGTTCGGTGTGTGAGAAGGAAGAACTGATTGGGTTTTGGTGAAGATCCGGATCCGACCACGAGAATTTCAGTGATTCTTCACCATTGAGAAATTGGGCTAAACTCAAATTTAGCACTATATCTCAAAAAGTTGTGGACGGATCTGGATGAAAACTTGGTGGACAGGTTGGGTGTGTGACGAGGATGAACTGATTAGATTTTGGTGAAGATCTGGATCTGGATCTGGATACGAGTTATTCAATTTTTTAAAGCGATTCTTCACCATTGAGAGATGGAGCCAAAAATGATATCGTACTGAACAGCATGATATTTCAAAAATGTATTGGGCCAAATATGTTCTCAAGGATCAGGCACTCGGTTGCGGAGGTGTGCGCTCCTCCGGTTGCCCTTCTAGTTATTATACATGAGCCTTTCATGAATAATGTGATGTAAAAATCTGGTGTCTGCTCTACTCCAGGCTGCTCTCGCTCTTGAGCCTGTTGCGAGAGCAAGATATCACGAGAATGTGAAGAACCTGCACCATGACTTTCAGCATGTTATTACCCCGTGCATGCAAAGTGAAAAGTGGGGTTTAAAGCAATCGGTTCATTTCTGTCTGTCTGTTCTTCTGTCCACAAAAGTCAGTATGTAATCGAGGAACAACTTGATTTCAATTGAATGTTATATTTTGAACACTAATCAGAACATGAATTGGAAAATGAACCAATGGTTCAGGTCCGTCCGTCCATTTGTCTGTCTTATCAGTTTACTCGTACAAAAGCCCATCAATAATGACACGTTGGAATTATTTTATTCAAAATATTCGTGGAGACTGTAAGATATGATGTTTCAGAGCAAGAAAACGTTATTTTAAAACGCATGTACAAATTTAAGTTAACCTATGTTTCTTTATCTTCTCAGACGTAACATTTTGACGGTACAGCCTCGCGAACGTGCCAAACTCTGAAGCCTCGGCCTAGCGTCAGGTGTACTTGTATCTTTAGTTATTGCACATCCTACGGACGTAAATGAACACTCATTTAACTCTGCGTGTGTTACACATCATGTGTTGCGAATTTCACCTCTCTGTGCCTTGTATATATTGTTTTTTTTTAAGTTTCTGTACACCGCCCACGAGGCCTGTTGCAAGTCTCCGTCTAAATTTCCAATAGAAGAGATGTAATTATTCTTTTGTGAAAAATATTTTTCCAGTTTTTAATCAAAAATTTGATATTCACCGTCAACTGTGGGACTTTGTATAGAAAGGTGTGTTTCTTTCTAGATCATGTCCAATCAATTTAATTGGCCACAGGTGGACTCCAATCAAGTTGTACAGACATCTCAAGGATGATCAAAGGAAATTGGATACACCTGAGCTCAATTTGGAATGTCATATCAAAGGGGTTGAATACTGATTGACTCAACACATTTCAGATTTTAATTTTAAATTATTTTTGTAAAAATTTCTAAAATATAATTTTACTTTGTCATTATGGGTTTTTTTGTGTTGATCGGTGACAATTTTTTTTTTTAATATAATCCATTTTCAATTCAGGCTGGAACACAACAAAATGTGCTGAAAGTCGAGGGGTGCGAATACTTTCTGCAGGCACTGTATAATGATGTAATAATGTGGGCGAAGGCATATCTGACGACGCCAAAGAGGTGCCGTTCGAGTTTTCTTCGAGTTTTTTTTTTTTTGATTCTAATTTTTTATTTTTTAATTCCTTTGGAAGCATTGATAAATAACTATGGTAATTATTTGAGGAGAAAGTACATGAAAAAAAAATTGATTTTTAGTTGTCCTTTAAGCTTTGGCTGGGTTTAGTTTTCCTTTACCTTGCCTTTTCATTTTGACAAGCCATGCCTACCTGTCACTTCGCAGACTGTTTAAATCAAAAGGCAGCATGTTGCACTTTACAAACATATTGCATCTGTGAGCCTCTATGAGGATGTAAAATGGTGTGAAAAGAAGGATCTTTTATGACTTTTTTTTTTTTTGGCGTCGTGGCAGTGATTGTTACCTCCGCCACCGAAGGTGAAGGAGGTTATGTTTTCACCCCTTTCTGTCTATCTGTCTGTTTGTCTGTTTGTGGGCAGGATATCTCAAAAAGTTGTGGACGGATCTGGATGAAATTGTGGACCGGTTAGGTGTATGACAAGGACAAACTGTTTAAATTTTGGTTAAGATCTGGATCCGACTTCTAGAGTTTTTAAAGTGATTCTTCACCATTGAGATATAGGGTCAAAATGATATTTAGCCTTGGTGGGCATGTTGGGTGTGTGACGAGGAAGAATTTATTTAATTTTAGTGAAGATCCGCATCTAGATCCAGATCTGATAACGGGCCATTTCATGGAAAGTGGTTCTGGAAGCCAGAATTTTTTTTAACATTTGCCTAATAAGCTGATTTTTTTTTTCAATCGCAGAAGTGCAGATATTTTTATAATCAAGTGTAGCATCTTCATTTTGGCACACCGATGCCGAGTAGAGGATGTGGCAAGTACTCCAATTTTTTGCGGCTCACAGTCCATAATTTCCTCAATCTTGAAAAATAGACAAAAACGCAGTAAATTTCATGAAAACAGTGGACTTTATTATTCAACATGTCAGAACAGATACCAAAGCAGTTCACAGCAACACCTTTTATCAATCAGTTTTCCATAGTCAACAGCGATGAGCTGATGAATCCTATCTTTTGCATGTAACTTATGTGACAATGATATACAGTATAATGTACAGTGCACAGAATTGAGGAGGTGTTTGCTTACTCAAATGGAGTTCCTTAAGCTGGTGTAGCAGGCCTATCATGAAATTGTAGAAATAACCAAGATTACATCTTGCTTCCTATGAAAATCATGCAATGAAACGTGTAACTTGCGTGACATCACGCAAGTTACAAATGTTACATATTGTTAATACAGTCATGGTGTGTTTTCACATTTAACAACGTAGAATTTAACATGAATAGCTATCATGAACAGGGAAATTTGTTGGAATGAAGGGCAGTTTGGATCAGAAAGCCATTGACAGTGACATATTTTGACAGTTTCTAACTAGTGCTCGGAGAGTAGGTCAAACTGGGCAGACACCATCGGTGACACTTTCACAGAAGAAAAATGAAGTGATTAATCACTGATTCATAATCGAATTAATAATCTGGGTTGTGCACATACAAGGAGTGGGTGGTCAAGGCCAGGGTGAAATGTATGGCGCGTGGTCGTTGACAGACACCGACATTTCTCACAAAATTATGCGGACAGGTCTATACATCAATTGTTGTCTAGCCAGCGTCTGAACAATGCGTCGACGTGATTTGCGATATCGACCTTGAGCCCAAGGAATCTTGTTGTTACTGGAATGATGTCGCTATTTTTCACCTCAAACAGAATGTCCTGTTTACATGTAACGAGTACATCATCTTTATCTCAATTGCATTTCGCAGAGTAGCCGACGAATTTCGGCTACCATTGCCATGAAAGTTATATTGGCTGACTTGACATTTAAACCCGAAAACCAACCAACCAACCAACCAACCACGTGTCACCACGAATTGGGATCGTGCAGATTGCTTACGAAACCTTTACGCAGGGGTTTGGCATTAAGTGGGCAAGTATGGCCGGGCAACCCTGCACATAGTTGGATTCGCCCAAAAATTCATTTTTGATGGTTGCCACGTGTATGAAGGAATGTAATATGCTTACATACCTGTTCTGCAAAAATTACTTTGACAGTATCTGTAATTTCTGTCTTGATTGCCTGGGAAGCATGAATTTTGCAATTCAGGATTTTCCACATTCATCATCTTTACAAAATATACTGACTTATGCAATGGTCGGAGCACTTTGTTGTGACTCAGTTTAACATTGAAATCTATTGGAGTAATGAATTATGTTAAACAGTTACATTGTTAGCACAGTGTAACTTACGTGACATCTTTCCGTACGTTGTGTGACGGGAAGTATAAGTTCGCAGATGACGATGTGTTATATTCCAGTCCATAATATCACCATCCATTACACTTCATACGTCAGTTTATTATTTCCACAAAACTATCAGTTACTTATGTAATAGACATTCATAGGTATTTTGAATCACATGAAAAACAGTTAGAATTTTTAGATTTTTCTAAGTAACTTACGTGACAGTAACAGTACAGCCTACCAATGATCAGAGACATTGAGAATACTTTACTGATGGGTACTAAATCAATGCTACACATCAGTGTTTAACAGTGAGTAATGTCTGGGTCAAACAGCACATCACTGTGAAATGGAGTAGGGGGATTTCCTCATCACTTTACTTCCGAAGTATAACTTACGTGATGTGAAATCGATGCAATTTACCATTGAGAGATAGGGCCGAAAACGATACAGTACTGTATGGCATGATATTTCAAAAAATGTATTGGGCTGATATGTTCATGTGGATCAGGCATTACATGGTGGAGCTATGCGCTCGACCGAGCGCCCTTCTCGTTGTTTGTGTGCTCTTTCCGTGTACTATTATCCATATATTTTTCTCTTGCTTCAAAGTAAGCCTATATGTAATTCTGTCCGCTCCTTCTGTGTCTGTCGTTCTTTATTCAAAACGGTCCATGCTATCATAGAATAATAAAATTGGTCCCTTCATTGGAACGGCTATGTTGTTACAAGTCCTCCTCCCTGCTCTTCTGTCCAGGAAAGACGGGCTTTTTTAAAATAGGCATCTCATAATTAAACGGACACTAAATTTTGTTCTCAAGTAAATTGATTCTTAGCTTTCCAACAGTACCATTTTTTTTGTTATTTTACGGCAGCAGGAAACCTTTAAAATAAAGTGTGACAAATGGACGTTGTTCCTTTTGGAAATGTAAAATGCTTGCTTAATGTTTCTGACTGTGCGATGTGTTGTGTGCAGGAAAATGGCCTTGTGTCTTGGCTGTGGTTCCAACAGTCTGCTGCCTCACTCTCATTATGGCCAAGAGCAGGTTGTCTGTCTTGAATGTGGTCTTGTGGCAGATGAAGGCCATGTGGCCAATCTTTTACCAGAGGAGCTCCAACCAATTGGTAAGTTATTTATAGATATAGAAGAGCACTATGCACTCATGTAGCTCTGTTCTGATTCATTTGAATTGAAATGAAGCCTTCAACTACTCGCTGGAGACTTTCATCAATCTGCTCGTGGATTGATGAATGGTCAACAGTGTTGATAAATTCATATCGGAGCAGAAACCCTTAGAGAGCTAAAGATACTCACCAGAATGTTTTTTTTTGGTGGGGTGGGGGGCTTGGGTGTCTTATTATTCTTTTGCCAAGTACTAGTAAAGAACCAGTTTTGACAGATGGGTGAATTCCCCTCGAATTGGTGGTTTAATAACGCGCGTACAATACCCTCTTTCAGTAAGAGCGGCGCTATATGCCATATGTAGGAATTTACCTATAGAGAATGTGTGTGCTCCCCCAGGACCTAATTTTATTTATTTGTTTTTTTTACTTCCGAACCACCACTGAGTTCAACCACCAGTTTTCAATTTGTTCCATCCAGCGGTCCAGAAGTGCATACAAGTCCATCAGACGCTTCTTGAATTACAGTATGATACGTCGCTAAACGTTATATTTGGTTTACCAATTTTCATCCCTTCTTGCTGCGCTAATACAGCACTTTCAAAATGACATAATCACACCCCTGATTGCTCAGCACATATGCACAGAAACTCCGAGTAACGAAGGAAATCATGACTACATGGACATATTCCATGTCTCCCCGACAAGGATTGCGGAATGAAACGACCAACAAAAAACTTTTAAAGAAGCTGAAAGAACTTGTAAATGTACGTGCGAGAAAAGGGGGTGCCTCTGCACACTGAAACAGTTGGAGAACTTCCTGATCAACTCGTCCAAAAAGTTGACATGTAGTTCATATTGCAAAAAGCTCCTGACTATATGGGCCAGTGAAAGGCCGATGGTTTGCAGATGGTGCGTTGTAACCAAACCTTCGTGCTTATTAACACAGATGGGAAGGTCATTTCTGGGGCTTGTCGTTGCACAAAATAAGTTTAAAATGAAGATTTTTATTCTTATTCATGTTTGGGAGAAGGTGATTGGAGGGGGGGGGGTGGTGGGAGTTTTCACCTGGCTGTGAGTGCCGTTAGAAGTATATATTTTGTGTATGGTTCCGGGGCCACGAGAAATTATACTAGCTTTTTGCATCTATTGGTGAAAGAAGTATGTGTATGTGTGTCTGTCCTCCATCCACCGGGCATCCTCCATCCATCTAAATCTTTCTTGGAAAATCAGAGCTAATCGGTCTGCAATGCCTTTGTCCGTAGCTCATTTGAGTACTGCTCTCCTCTGAGCTGATGCCCCACCACCACATCAGTCTCTCCTGGATGCTGTGCAAGTTAAAGCTCTCAACATTATTGGAATCTCCAGTGATGAGGCTGAAGCCCAAGTTCTGTCACTTTTCCCATCACAAGCAGGTCAGTGGTCTCTTTTCTACAACCTCTTCTCTGATATTGCTCCCTCTGCTCTCAGTCCTCCGACCCTCCCCAGAAACTCGAGGATGCACATGGTCTTCCAGTAACTGCACATCTCAACTCTTTTGTTCTTCACCTCTCCTGTCTGTGGAACCACCTTCCAGAATCCATTCTGTCCTCCAGTGCTTGAAGCAGGCAGTGCACTGTTGCTTGTGTCATCCCCAATACTGACTTGTGATCTTTATCCCTCCCCCCCCCCCCCAATCAATCCTTATTGCAAAAACAAACTCCTGTTTTTACTTCCACTTCTGTGATTGGGTGCTTGTTGCAGTATCCCTGTTGTACATTCTTGATCTCTTGTCCTTGCCTTCGTTTTTCCTTGCATCCCTTATTTATGCAAGTCTCCCTCTATTTTGTCGCTCAACCCTGCTGTTTTGGTCTCCCCCCCTCCCCCTTCCCCTCTCTGTGTACTGTTCATTTAATGCTGCCACATCCTGGTCCATTCTGTTTATTTATTCTTGCACAGCCTGTGGCTGCTTGGCTGCATCATTTTCTGGGGGCACTGTTGGGCTACTGAAGCAGTGCCCCTGTTACCAGAAAGCTGGTACTCATTTTGCCAACCTCAGATGGATGACAGGCTGAGTCAACCCACCTGGTGTTAATTCAATGTTATGACTGGCTCAAACTCAAGATCCTGAGATCTTCAGTCGGCAACCTAACCATTAAGACAACACCAGACTTGTCCGTTCTGTGTTCACTCCTCCAGAGCCTCGACATCGCAGACCAAAAAAAAAAAGTGATCATTTCAGATTTGAAACTGCGGACGCAGCTGTGCTATGCTCACGGGACATTCCCACTAAAATCGTAAAACAATGATGCAATTCTGCTCTAAATATGAAAGCGATGTTGCTTGTCAATTACTGCAGGAGGAAAAAAAATATCATTGTGAACTTGAATTATCTTCACTTGATCATGTTATTTACATTTAGTCCTGCAATGTGCTTTGATCTCCATTTATTCCCACAGCATCAATTGCTTTCCAGATGAATAGGAAACATCTCTGCTCCAAACATAAAAATTTTTATTGAAATTTTCAGCAGAATGTTAAAACTGTCATTTTAAAGCCATTAATGTTCTTTATCCAGCTGTGTTCAGAGAACAAAGCTCTTACATTTTGAAACCGTGCCGAGCAGATGGAGGTGGGAGTAAATCATTTCAAACTAGCATGGTTACCTGGCGTTGCCCGGGTCGGGGGGAGGGGGGGTACTGAGAAGTGGGAGAAGCAGGAGAGCCGTCAGGGCTGAGAAATGGGGCAGGAGGCTGAGTCTGGGCCTCTCGCTCTCTCACCGCAGGCAGGTCAGTGGTCTTTCTGTCTTCTATCGCCTCCTCTCCAGTTTGCCTCCCCCCCCCGTCGCTATGTCTGCGATATAGTTTGCCCCCCACCCCCCATATTTCCAGAGGGTGCTCAAGGTCTGCCAGCAACCCTCTTCTGGGTAAAACTACCAAAATCACTGCTCACCTTCACTCTTTCATTCCTCCTTTTTTTTCCTGCCTTTGAAATAAACTCCCACACTCTCTTAAATCCCATTCTTCACTCCAGGTCTTCAACACAGCTGTTCACCACCACCTCTTATCTTCCCCCATCCAAAATCATGATCTTTTCTACCCCCGTTAATCCACCCCAAACCTACCTCCTTCACATTCCCTGCCTTCCTGAATGTTCCCTGTCATGTAAGGTCCTAAAAGTCTCTGTGGTGTCCATCTTGTATACCCCGTGTTCCCCGTCCCATCCCTCTCCCTTCCACAGATCTCCTAATGTCTCTGTTCCCCACTGTTTTGTCCTTCCCTCTTCCTTTCCTCTTATCTCCTGCCCCCCTTGTTGTGTGTTGCGTGTTAGCTCTCATACGAGCCTCAACAATGTTTATAAAAAAAAGGAGAACCGACGAGGTCGGGGCGGGGGTCTGTGTATGAGGGCAGGAGAATCAGAACACCAGTGGGTAAAGGGGTCTTAAGGGAACACCAGTGGGTAAAGGGGTCTTAAGGGAACACCAGTGGGTAAAGGGGTCTTAAGAGTCATCAAAGGTCTTGGAGCCTTAAGTGTCTTTGAGGTCTTCAGGGTCTTCGAGGTCTTCCATGTCTAAGGGGTTTTTAGGGTCTTCAAAAGACCTAAGGGTCTTAAAGAGTCTTTGGGATCTTAATCGTCTTTGGGGTATTCAGGGTTTTTTTTAAGTGTCTTAATTGTGTCCTGGGAATTTAATGGTCTTATGGGTCTTTGTGTCTTTGGGGTCTTAAGGGGTCTTATCTCCCAAGCATGTATTCTAATCTCTCAAGCATGTAAAAAATAGGTCTTATGGTTACTTGTGGTCTTTAAAGGTGCAGGTGGTGGATGAAAATTCCCTTGGGACAATCCCGGGATTGGACTCGGTCTGTGTGCCACATTTGGTGGTTGTCGGCCCAGCAGTCCTTGCAAAAAAACGTGAACAGACGGACAGACATCCAATGAATCTCGTTTTTTTGACACAGTACTGTACTGCATAATTAAAGAGAAATGAACATGACATCCTTACCAGTCATACCCACTGCCTCCTGGATAATGTGATCCTGGGTTCCAGAAGCAGGAGTGGTTCGTTGCGTTTCTTGAGCCAAATCGTTTCGCGAGTCGATTGTATGATGTCGTATGCAGTTCATTGGACATCTTTTGGGATGGCCCTCGTGTGTAAGATCTAGTAAAGGAATTATGATGAGTCACTGAGGTCTTGAATGACAAAATGTAGGACCTTCAAAGATCTGGCTGTATTTCCCAAAAATAGATGAAATTGCATCAGAAGTTTTCAGCAATGGGGAGGGTGTGATGTGGCTCGACTACACAAGAGTGGTGTTGGAGGAACTAAAAGGGGGTGGTAGCAGCCAGGTCTTTGAAGGTCTTGTGTTTTCAATCACGCAAGGCTGAAGAAAGAACAGAATTTCTCTGACGCTAATATTGAGCCAGAATTGAAACGTACTACAAGTGTGACGGTGATGAATCTGGGGATAGGTTTGAGAGTGAGGGAGGAGAGGGTTGTTGTGGGGCTGGTGGGGTGCGATGGCCAGGAAGAGTCACCAATTGCAACGGAATGCTGTTAAATTATTTTATATTCACCTCTGTTACTGAAGGTGGATGGAGGTTGTATTTTCACCCCTGTTATGTCTGTCTGTGAGTAGGATATCTCAAAAAGTTACGTCCTGATTCGGACAAAGTTTGGTGAACAGGTTGGGTTGTGTGACAAGCAGCGATTGGTTAGATTTTGGTGAAGATCTGGATCCGGATCCGGATCCGGATACTACAAAATGAAAAGTGATTCTTCACCAGTGAGAAATAGGGCCAAAAACGATATACAGTGTAACGCTGTCTCAACATGTGACAAAACTTGATGGATGATTTTGGTCGGCGACAAGAACAAGCTGATTCGATTTTGGTTCAGATCCAGATCCGGCCTATCAGCGGGATACAAAATATAAACCGTTCAGCCTGGCGGAGGTGTGCGCTTTACAGAGTGCCTTTCCAGTCTGTTCATGAGAACAGTCCATGGGCATTGGTCTTGGACGTGTGGAGTTCATGATGAATTGGATGATAGTGGGATGATTGACAATACAGTGTGATGACTTGGCAATGCAATGTGTTATTTGAGCCTTTCTTTATTTCTCTTTTTCATCTTTCAGGTTCGACTTTTGTCGCTGATGCAGGTGATGGTGCAAACATCACCCGTTGTTTGCAGCGTGGTGAGTAATTGGTTGCTTCATACTATTGTATTTCCTTTGTAAATTATATCGTAACGAGTTTGTATTTTATGTGGATGTTCTAGAAAGCATCATAATATATCTTGATGAAAGGTAAAGAAAAATGGTGTGCTAAATAATAATAATAATTATTATTATTATTTTTTGAATGTTACTCTGACAAATATCGCCCATCTTGCAACAATAACCAATCTGAGTCTCATCCTGTTTATCTGGAACGATGTCAGATGGATACACCTATTTTTTTTTTTTTCCACGATCAGCTACTTCAATCTGTTGAACGTCTACATCTCACTATCAGTCGTGGCATTTTCTGGGCTGACCATATGTTAAAGCTGGTCTCCAAAGCCAACTGCAGATTGGGCATCATTTGTCTTTCCATGTCATTCCCTGAAAAATATGAAAGCTTTTCTGCACAGATTCATCCCATCTCATCTTCCGTTGTCATACCCATCCTCCCGCCCATGGTACACTGAATCCTGTGATGAGGCAGTTGCCTTGTAACAACAGTCGCTTTGATGTGCCTTCCTGGAAGGCAAATCTGATCCAAGACAACCTCCTATCATTCCACAAAGCCTGTAATATGTGTTGGGAGAGCCAGAATACAATAACCGTCCAATCTTAAGACTGAACTTTCAAACTTGTCTCCCTCCTATAAAACCTGGTGACACCTTGTTAAGTCTGTCTGTGGAGTACGCTCCCCTTCCATCCCTCCGCTCATGATGAGGCTGAATGCCTCAATTCTGTGTTTGCTCCCAACCCCTCGCTTTGTTGACCCAGTCACACCCAATTGCTCCTGGTCTTCGATGTCTTTTGCACCTGTTTTTTTTTTTTGTTTTTTTTTTCTCCTTTCTTTCTTTCAAAAACTCCTGCTCTGCTGCTTTTGCACATTCTTCCTCTCTGCCCCTTTTTACCCTGTCATTTGCCCTCGGTAATTTCCCATCTGCTTGGAAATCAGCCAACATCACGACATTGCATAAATTAGGTGCAAAAACTGATCCCCTGAACTACAGTCATATTGGCTTCCTTCCAGTCATCAGGATGATAATGGAATTCATCATCACAGTTGACATACAATCATTCCTTTTCTCAACCACTTCATCTCGGATCACCAATTCGGATTCAGACCGGGACACACTAACTTGGACATACTTATTTTCCTTTCCCAACAATGGACGAAGGCCCTCGATGTCAGACGTGAGATTAGGGTCGTCACTCTGGACATATCTCGAGTTTTCGATAGAGTCCAGCATCCTGCCTTGCTCTCCAAACACTCTGCCTATGACATCCAAGACCAACTCCATACATGGCTTATTGACTTCTACTCTCGTAGCCAACGTGAGGCACTCGAGAGAATGCTTTAATCTCCTTTCGCTGTTAAAGCAGGAGTGCCCCAAGGTAATTTTAGGCCCAGTTCTCCTCTTCCAAATCTTCATCAACGATCTGTCTGACTTTGGAAAATCCTCTTTGTCTATTTGCTGATGATTTTTGCTCTTTCCATGCTTTGCCCCTCCACTCCCATCCCAGGTTCTGGAGTGTGTGCGTGCTCCACCATCAACCCCCTTCTGGTGAAACTCCCAAAATCCCGAATCAATGGTCACCACTCATTTGTTCCTCTCCCCCCCCCCCCACCACCTCTCCACCTTTGGAACCAACTTACACATTCTCTTCGATCTCATTCTTTTCTGCAGCTGTCTTGCAGACAGCTGTACATCACCATCTCAGATGAACCCTCATCCGAAACCATGATCTTTTCTACCCCTGTTAAACCACCCTCTCTTACCCCAAAATTGGCAGTTTTTCCTTCCTGAGAGTTTGCTCCTGTACCCGTTGTGTCCACCTCCTGCATGTTCCTCTACCCATCATTCTTACACGCATCCCTTATTTGTCTTTCTCCGTCTATTTTGTCCCTCGGTCCTGCTGTTGGCGTTTGTCCCTCTTTCCTTTTGTTCTGTTGTATTCTGTCTCTTAGACAAGTCTTCACTTTGTACACACACACACACACACACACACACACACACACACACACACACACACACACACACACACACACACACACACACACACACACACACACACACACACACACACACACACACACACACACACACACACACACACACACAACCCATTGGAATATTGCCCTACCCCTTGGGGTCGTGCTTCCATGTCCCATTTATTTCTTGGATTCTGCAATAGCTAAAGTTGACTCCTGTCGCAGTCAACGTGTGGCCCTAAATGGAGTTCTTTCATCCCCTCTTCCTGTGCAGGCTGGAGTTCCTCAAGGTAGCGTTCTGGGCCCTGTTCTTTTTCTGGTTTTCATCAATGATCTCTCGGACTCTCTGGAAAATCCTCTATTTCTCTTTGCCGATGACTCCACCCTCTGCCGTACCATCTGTCATCCCTCAGACCGGCAAGCAGCAGCTTCTTCGCTCACTGCAGATCTGGATAAAATCACAAACTGGTCCAACACGTGGAACATGTCTTTCAATCCAGACAAATCTCACACTCTCACTATGTCTCTTCGAAAGGACCGTTTAGAAAACCCCCCCATCCACTTTCTCAACAATCCTCTGGAAGAAGTCTTTTCTTTCAAGCTTCTGGGTCTCACTATCTGCCATGACCTTTCCTGGGAAAGTCACATTTCCAACCTCGTCTCAAAAGCCAGTCGCCGACTGGGAATCCTCCGTCGTGCAAAGTCCTTCCTCGGCCCTCTTGAGCTCCTGACCACTTACAAAGCTTTTGTCCGTAGCCTGATGGAGTACTGCTCTCCCCTCTGGGCTGGTGCTCCTGCCTCCCACCTTTCTCGACTTCACGCTGTCGAAACCAGGGCTTTTAAGATCATTGGCATCTCCCGCAATGAAGCTGAGTCTTTGGGCCTCTCACTCAATCACCGCAGGTTGGTCGGTGGTCTTTCTGTCTTCTACCGACTCCTCTCCAGCCTTGCCCCCCCTGCTCTCTCTGCGATTTGTCCCAACCACATTTCCACAGGGCGCTCAAGGTCCGCCAACAACCCCCTTCTGGTAAAACTACCAAAATCACGAATCACTGCTCATCTTCACTCTTTCATTCCTCTTTTTTCCGCCTTTGGAATAAACTTCCTCACTCTATTCTTTCCCATTCTTCCCTCCAGGCTTTCAAAACAGCTGTTCACCACCACCTCTTATCTTCCCCCATCCAAATCCTCGATCTTTTCTACCCCCGATAATCCACCCAAGCCCACTTCCTTCAATTCTCATGCTTTCCTTCCTGAAAGTCCCTGTAATGTCCATCTTCTCCTCGCCATGTTCCCCGTCCCATCCCCATCCCTCTCCCTTCCACAGTTCACCTGTGTCTGTTCCCCAATGATTTGTCCCTTCCACTCCCGCCCCTCTTGTCTCATGCCTCCTTGCTGTGAGTTGTGTGTTAGCTCTCATACGAGCCTCGACCAAGGTATACAAAAAAAAAAAGTAAAAAAAAAAAGTTCTCAACACCTTTGGCATCTACAATGAAGCAGAAGCACAATGCTTGATGCTCTGACATTGCTGGTGATCCCTTATTTATTTATTTGTTTGCTTGTTAATTTGTTCGTTTATTTTTAACTGGCTCCACTCTGCTTAATCCTCTGCTCTTTCAGCCTTTCTACCCTCCCCAGCTCCTCTGAGCCACATCTTTCTTCTGTTAACCACCTTTGCAATAAACCCCCAAATCCTGGTTACCTGTAAAATCCAGGGTGAGGGGAAACCGTGAACCACACCTTTCTGCCTTTGGTCAAGATTACGGTTCGATCCTCCATTTCTCCAGAGCTTCAAGTTGGTGGTATACTACCATCTCATGTCTTCACCTCTACATACCCATAATATTTTCTACTCTCATCAGCCCCCCCCCCCAACCCAGCTATCTTACTTCAAGGTCACCATACTTCTCCCCTCTTGTTCTGTTCATTCAATCTCATTCTTATGTCTGTCTCTTGCCTCTCTCCCTCAATACATCTCCCTTTTTTGCTTGAGCCTTGATTTTTGAATACAAAATATTCTAATGAGCAGCTAATCCTGTTATTAAATACCTGGCCAACATTGTAGCAAAGATGGACAGTAACATCACACTTGAAGAGTGGATGTCATTGCAGATCACACTGCATGCCGCAGTATGTTTAATGTAGACGTAAAATACAAGCTTCGCTTCCTTAGTTCTCCACGTGAAACCATCATTTGCATGATGCTTGCTTTTTATACAACTCGCATGAATGGAATCCTTGATGCAGTCACATCATGTACCATTGTGGGAATTAGCCCTTATGTTTTGAGTCCTGCTCTGATTTGAGAATTTTTTTTGAATATTCGTCACTTAGCAGAGCTGTATCTTCACATGAAAAACGAAGTCTTCTTTTCAAATTGTATAATTTTTATCGAATTGTATTTCTGCTCAAAATGGCTCTTGTATCTATCGTTTTTGAGGATATACAAAAGGACCGTGTGGGGGAGGGCATAATGAGTCTAGGAGGTCAGCAGTTTGAACCAGACACTGGCCAAGTCATACCAAATACTGTTTGACCTTGGAATTTGTGGACCCCGCATATTCACAGGTCATAAAGTGTGATCTGCTTCGACATTCACGCTTTGCATGTACTCGCATTTTTTTTTTCTTTCACATTTCAGGACTGGCCTCCTATATCCACCTGGGAAATTGGAAATCAGCCAACATCACAGCATTACATAAAAAAATGTCTTCCAATCATCAGCAAGGTCATGGAATCTATCATCACACTTGACATAAATGATTCCTTTTCTCCAACAGCCTCATTTCACATCATCAATTTGGATTCAGACCTGGTCACTCAACCTTGGACGTGCTGCTTGTACTCTCCCAACAATGGTGGAGGCCCTCAATTTCAGACATGAGATCAGGGCTGTCTCTCTCGACGCATCTCAAGCTTTTGATACAGTCTGGCATCCTGCCTTGCTCTCCAAACTGTCTGTCTATGAAATCCAAGTTTAACTCCACTCTTGGATTACTGACTTCCTCCACTCTCGTAGCCAACGTGTGGCTCTCAGCAGAACCCTTTCATCTCCTCTCCCCTTCAAGGTTGGAGTACCCCAAGGCAGTGTTCTAGGCCCCATATTAGTCCTAATCTTCATCATTGATCTCGTCTCACTGACTCTCTGGAAAATCCTCTATCTTTTTGCTGATGACTCCACTCTCTGCCGTGACATCTCTCATCCTGACAGACAGGCAGCAGCCTCTTCCCTCACCTTAGACTGACAAAATCACAAACTGGTCAAACACAATTTTGCTTCTGCATCCATGTTGTTCACCCTTTGCGTTATCCCTTACCCCTCGTCGTTACCTGCATCACTTATTTGTCCATCTCCGTCCACTTTCTCCCTCCACCCTGCTGCTGTTTTCTCTTTCTCCGACTGTTTCCTTTCCTTTGTGTTGTGTCTTTATTTATGTGTAATCACTCTTCCAAGAGCCTAGACCATGTTTAAAATTTTTTTTATTAAAAAAAAAAAAAATGCCCCGACATCCGTGGACCCCAACACTTGCATCATTTTTCAGGAATGTATCCTCTGTGAATAGCAGGGTCCAACAGTACCTTTAAAATGGTATGTGCTGTTTCCGTGCTTTGATGCTCAGCATTTAAAATGGATAGAGCACGGCTCAATGGGCCGAATGTCCTCCTCCTGCGTTGAAGTTCCTTGTAAGGAAACTCAAACAAGAAAATGATAATAATGGTAAATGCTTCACACTGTCATCACACTTCAAAGTATGACACCTCGATGAATAAGATGTCAAGAAGGATTGATCATTCAAAGTGTCATCTTTGATCATTTCCAACACGTCTCGAGGAAATTACATGTTTGCTGCTTGATCCCTCCTTGGTGAACCTCGTAGAGAATGCGGAGTTTGTAAGGATACAAATTTGCTTCCATCAAAATCCAGTGAACTGAGGTTTGAGACGTCGCACTGCACGAATGTTCACTATATTGACCTTTTTGGAGATGTTCTGAAAGCTCTGAGGACTTCTGCAACTGCTTTCTCACTGTGCACTGATTTCGCCCAAGGCTTGTGTGGTTGACGTGGCAAACCATGTTCGATTCAATCACGATGAATTTTGCAAGTTGCGTTTTTAGGTGGTTTCGACTCGTTTCTGCCATTTATTTTCCACCTGAAACGGCACCGATCAACCGTTGCTAAGCGTTTCATCAAACCATGCCACAACTTTGAAGCACTGCTTTGGATTGAAAGTGGTCATTAGTTCATATATATCTGGAAACTGGTAAAATAAGCAAGAATGAGAAACGAGCAGATAAATATGGTATGGTCAATAGTTTAATTCTAATATTTCAAAAGTTAAAAAAAAAAAAAAATTGAAGTTGGAATCTTTTTGTTAAAGTTTAAAATACAGTTAATTAATTATTTTTTGAGACACCATGTAAGGGGTAAAATCAAGTTGTAATAAAAACACGAACTGGTAAAGCTCAGTCGCTTTGATGATATATGCTGTCGGAGGATGACTCATTAAAGGAGTGCGTCAAGTCGAGTTGAAGGGGAGGAAGGCATTTTGATTGTGGATTTTTGTGATCTTGGCTTTTTTCAGCATGATAGCCATGTGATTTATGTGGCAGGTTTGCAGAAGATCAGAGAGATATGCAAGGTTTTGGGTATCCCACAAATAATGGAGGATGCTGCAAAGGAGCACTACAGGACAGCTTTCCTGAAACCGCTGTTCCATTATGTAAAGCGTGCACGCAAAGATGCGCTGGCTGCGTGCTGTGTGTATGCTGCTTGCCGCTGTCACTCTTGGCCCATTTCGGTGATGACTGCAAGTCAAGCTGTTCAAGTGACACCTCAGTGTTTCTCCCAGATGTACCTCAGCCTGGTCCAAGAGCTGGGTCTTCAGATCCCACAACAAAACATGCCAGAGATGATCAGAAGTTTCTGCAGCAGGTTTGTTGGCACGAATGCAAGAACATTTTAAAACACATGTCAATTACAACAAAAGATTGATATTCATTAATAACTTTATTAAAGACTAGTAAATGTACCTGACATTGCCGGGCAACGCCATGTCCCTTCTCCCACTCCACCCCACCCCCATCCTCTGGATTACCATCTCCACTCTTTCCCTCTCTCTTCCCACAAAGGTGCCCAGCGTTGCCTGGGATCGAACATGCTTCTATTGGACTACCACAATTAAGCACATATTTAGAGACAAACATTTTATTTATCAACCTGAAAATATTAAACAGAAATATAAACAAAACTTAACATATTGTTGCTACCCAGCATTTGAGGTTCGCCACTAGGGGAAGCCCTCAGGTTCCTTCGGAATGGCCGGTCCTGAGGCCGCGGTCAAGTTGGTTGCTAAGGCCAAAGTCACATTTGCTCTACGGCGAGGATACGGCGGCCAAACACCCTCTGAATTGACAGAAACGTGCGGCGGCCGCAGAGTTTGAGGTGGCCTCAGGGTGGCCCAATGCCGTATGGCTTTATTTTACAGGCCGTAAGGTCGCCATGGAATTATAACGGAGTTATAACTTTTTTCATTTCTAAGTTCGCCGTAGCAATTCGACAAGCCAAAAAAAAAAAAAAAGGTAAAGATAAATAAATAAAATTACCCATTCATTACTGTCCGTCTGGCCGCACGTTCGCCTTGGGGCCCCCCTGCGGTCGCCTTGCGGGCACCTTGCGTCTGCCTTGAAAATTCTATGGCCGCCGCAGGAACGCCCTAAGGTCACCGTGCGACATCAAATCAAAGACCGTCCGGCAACCCCACGTTTTCGGTCTCCACAATTTATAAATACGCCGTGCGGCTCCCCGAAAAATAAAAACATATGTGACTGCTACATTGTGTGACCGTGGAAATACTGCGGCCGCCGTATAATTGCTCGTGGCCGTGGCAAATGTGACCGAGGCCTAAGCAACCACGAATATCACCTCTAACGGGGTTATCCTTTTTTAACTTGAGGAGGTGACGACGTTAACTGAGTTTCATGCCCTCAGCGCACACTCGGGTTTCTGCTGAGCGATAGTGAGTGCACACTGGCTAACGAGTAGAACAGGAGAGTCAATCGGTGGGTACTATCCAACCAACTATACTTGTACACTGTCAGGCCAGTGTAGGAAAGGACAACCGAGACAGATTTGAAAGCACAACCAGCAACTATTTATTTACACACACAAGCAATGATGAAAAGCACATTATTTACAGGCCTTTCGTCACAAAAGCAAGCAATCACTGATGTGAGTATTTATAAGCAAAAGGCACCAAAAAAAAATCCCTAACACTTATCTATCTATAATTCCAGCTGTGTGTGTGTGTGTGTGTGTGTGTGTGTGTGTGTGTGTGTGTGTGTGTGTGTGTGTGTGTGTGTGTGTGTGTGTGTGTGTGTGTGTGTGTGTGTGTGTGTGTGTGTGTGTGTGTGTGTGTGTGTGTGTGTGTGACCGCTGTTTCTCGACAACCTCTGGTCCGATCTAATTGAAACTTGCCAGATATATTGCTGGGGACCTGAGGATGTGCCTTTTCAAGGTTTGATATTAATCGGACAAGTGCTTCCCAAGTTATGGCCATTTATTTACCAAACCAATCACAAGACACGTTGCGTGGGCGTGGCCGATGGGGAAGGGAAGCTCAGCCGCGTTTCCCATTACGGGTTACAATGTACGGGCTTCCGGAGAGTGATGACTTCGTGTATTCTAATAATTTCTCTATTTCTTATGCGCATTTATAGATAAACACAATGGCCCAAGTTATGATCGTTTTCATATTAGATGGTGTATAAATTTCAGGAACATCAGAGTGCTGGTATGCTCCGAACCAGGAAGTAAATTTTTTCTCTCTCCTCTTCTCTTTTTGTTTTTCCTTGCTACGACATTGCGAAAAGGTAAAATACGTTGGCGCGAATTGAATAATTGGGTATTAAAAATAAATTGCGAATAATCGTAACTGCGAATAATATCGAACTTCCGGGTCACGCACGTATGGGCATGTGAGAGCGAAGAAACGGCCTGTGTGGTTTATTTATTTGTTATTATTATTTTTTACGGGCACATACTAGTTCTTATACAATCTTACTTGCACTGAACTGAAGCTGAACTTCTCAAGGCTGGTGGAAATGCTGCACTCGTGTCGTTGCATGCAGTTTTGTGCTCTGCCTGGAACACAGGCATCATCCCAACTGATTGGAAGAGGGGCCTTGTTGTTCCTCTTTGGAAAGGAAAGGGTGATCGCCAAGACTGCAACAACTACCGAGGGGTGATGCTGCTCTCAGTGCCGGGCAAGGTCTTTGCTCGGATAATTCTTCATGGGGTTCGCCACCATCTGCTTGAGCACCAGCGTCCAGAGCAGTCAGGCTTTACACCAAAGAGGGCAACGATTGACCGTATCCTTGCTCTTCGTGTCCTCACCGAACGCAGACGAGAGTTTCGGCAGGGGCTGCTTGCAGCCTATGTTGATCTCTGTAAAGCGTTCGATTCAGTGAATCGGGATGTCCTCTGGAGGATTCTTGGTCTTCGTGGGGTGCCACCAAAACTGATCGATCTGATGTCTGAACTCTAATCTGGTACTGAGAGTGCTGTGAAGTGTGGTGGTACCATCTCTGACTTATTTCCAGTTGTTACTGGAGTTCGTCAGGGGTGTGTACTGGCCCCCACACTTTTCAACACTTGTATGGACTGGATTTTAGGGAGGATGTCGGAGAGATCAAGCTGCGGTGCATCATTTGAGAATGTCAAGATCTCGGACCTTGATTTTGCGGAGACTTTAGATATCCTTTTGGCGGCCCTTGAGGTGCTGAATGAGGAGTCTGAGCCGCTGGGATTACGGGTTTCTTGGGTTAAAACTAAGATCCAGGCTTTCGGTGACATCTTGGATGCTGCTGTCCTGTCTGTGTCTGTTTGTGGTGAGGATGTTGAGGTCGTAGAGAGATTCACTTACCTTGCCAGTGATATTCATGTCTCTGCTGGCTGCGAGTCAGAGGTCAATAGACGTCTGGGTCGGGCCTGGGGAGTCATGGATTCACTGGATTATGGGGTGTGGTGCTGTCGGTACCTGTGCGGGAGGACGAAAGTCCGAGTCTTCAGGTCCTTGGTACTTCCAGTCTTGCTCTATGGATGCGAGACTTGGACTCTGACCAAGGATCTGAGACGAAGACTTAATTCCTTTGGTACCAGGTCTCTTCGGAGAATCCTTGGCTATCGCTGGTCGGATTTTGTGTCCAACGAGCGGTTGCTGAGAGAGACTCGGATGAGATTTGTTACCTGCATAGTCCGTGAGCGTCAGTTGCGGCTGTATGGACATGTGGCTCGTTTTCCTGACGCTGATCCTGCTCACCAGATTCTCTCAGCGAGGGAGTCTCATGAGTGGAGGAGGCCAATGGGCCGACCACGTGCCTCGTGGTTGCAGCAGGTTGACCATCATCTCAAGGAGATGGGGATGGGCCTGGCATCTGCCTGGGGGATGGCCAGACGGAAGCCCCTGGAGTACCGGCGGAAAGTGGACGCAGCGACGCGATGTTCTGGCACATGCTCCCATACCTGACCCTGACCTGACCATAACATTGTGTGTGCAAAGATTCTGTTAAGGGTTAGAGATCAGGATAGTAGGGTAAGGCTATTAGATTTGAGGGCATGAGGAGAGAACTGGGTGATGTAGATTGGGAGACTCCAACAACAGGACAATCAGCATCAGAGAAATGGGAAACCTTCAAGGAGAAATGTGTTGAGTGCAGAGTAAGTACATTTCAATGAGGCATGAAACTAGAAACAGAAAGAGGCCAGGGTGGTTGAGCAGTGAGATAAGGAATGCTATTAAGGAGAAGGAGAAGGAATTTATTTGGTATAAAATATGAGAACTGGAGTTGGATTTATATCACTATCCAGGTAAACAGAGGCGAGTTAAGAAAATAACTCTGCAAGCCAAAAGAGAGTATGAGAAGGACATGGCTAAGAATATTGAACATAATAGCAAGGCATTCTTTAAGTACATCAGGGGAAAAGAACAGGTTTGGACTAGTGTGGGCCTATTGAGGAATAGCAGCGGGAGAGTGGTTAGTGATGAAAGTGAGATGGCAGGCTTATTAAACAGGTATTTTTCTTCAACTTTTACACAAGAACCGTTAGAATAATTGTCAATAGCTGAGAGTATATATCAAGGAGGTGAGGAAGGGGTTTTTTTTTACCAAAGATCCAGGTTGGAGTGGAGGAAGTAAAGGAACAGGTAGGTAATCTAAGAGAAGATAAGGCTCTGGGGCCAGATGGTATGCACCTGAGAGTATTGATTGAGGTTGCTGAGCAGGTGAGTGAGATGTTGATGGATATTTTCAATCGTTCTCTGGAGTCAGGACAAGTACCGGAGGATTTGGAGAGTAACAAATGTAACACCATTATTTAAGAAAGGATCCAGAGAATAATTGGGAAACTATAGACCTGTTAGTTTGACTTTAGTTGTGGAGGTGTTGGAGACATTAATCATGGACCAGATGAGGAACCATTTAAATTGATACCAACTAATTAAATATAGTCAGCAAGGGTTTACCAAAGGTAGTTCCTGTTTTACAAATCTTTTAGAGTTCTATGAAGCCGTTTCTGATTGGGTTGATGAGGGAAAGGCAGTGGATATAGTATATGTGGACTTTAAGAAGGCATTTGATAAGGTACCACTTCGGAGGTTGTTAGCCAGGTGAGGGCTTGTGGAGTGGCTGGTCAGGTCGCTCATTGGATTGCAAACTGGCTTTGTCGAAGGAAGCAAAGAGTGGCTGTGAGTAGGAGGATGTCTTGCTGGGAGGATGTAAGTAGTGGGGTACCTCGGGGAGCAGTACTCGGACCATTATTATTCATTATTTACATCAACGATTTGGATAATGGGGTGAAGAGTCGGCTTTCCAAATTTGGAGATAAGGTGGATAGCAGAGGAGGTGGTGATCAGATTCAGGAAAGTATTGAGACTTGCATAGATTGGGCAAAAGATTGGCAGATGGAATTTAACCTGAGCAAGTGTAAGGTGTCGGGGATGGGAAAGAACAATGAAAATAGAGATTACAGGATGCAAGGGGTAATTTTGGAGCGTGTCACACAGGAAAAGGATCTGGGGGTGGTAATAGATATGGGAGGTAAGCAGGCAGCACAGTGTCAGGCAGCTATAGGAAAAGCAAATCGGGTTTTCGGTTGTATTCGGAGGGGGATCATTTATAAATCAAAAGAGGTGGTGTTAACATTGTACAGGAATTTAGTGAGGGCCACATCTAGAATATTGTGTGCAGTTTTGGTCACCACAATTCAGGAAGGACATAGATGCCAGTGAGAGGGTTCAGCGCAGGGCTACTAGATTGATTCTGGACCTAGCTGGACTCAGCTATGAGGAGCGACTGAAGGAGAGAGGGCTTTATCCACTCGAAAGGAGGTGGTGATGAGGAGATATGATAGAGATGTTTAAGATAATGAAGGGTAAAGATAAAATAAGTGCAGATGAATTATCCAACAGAGTCGACAGTGATAGGACCAGGGACCACAGCCTGAGAGTAAAGAAGAGGAGAGTTAAGACGGTAGTAAGGCAGGGGTCTTTCACTCAGAGAGTACTTAATGCATGGAATGGCCTCCCTGGAAAGGTTGTGGCAGCAGAAAAGGTCGATACGTTTAAATTGGAATTAAATAGCTACCTGGAAGTTATGGAGATAGAGGGGTATGGGGATGTTGGCAGGACTTTTAGGTAGTTTGAGCATTGATGGGTGATTGTGTGCATGTGTACGGAGTGTTGTTGGTGGGGGTCTTGCCAAGGGGTGTTGTGTGGTTGATGTGTGTTTCTAACCAAGCCCATGTCTCCCCCTCTCCTGAGGGGAAGAAAAAAAAATACGAAAACTACAAAAACTTAACATATAGATTAAAAAATATATTTTTTTTTGCATTTTCTTTGGATCCTGTGTTGATAAATTCGGATGGTGTTCACACAGCATGATGGGCTGAATGACCTCCACCTGTGTCTGATTTCCTTGGATATCCTTGTAAACCCAGGATCGATGGTTTATATTGAGTGTGTACCTATTGGCCATCCTGCTGAGGAATGGGGATGCAATGCTTTGTAACCACTGAAAACATTTTTTCAATTCTCTCTTGAACTCGGTGTTTGCTTTACTCATTCTAATCCTCCAATTTATTTTACCTTCCAAACTCCAGGGATTTTCCCCCACAGAGAACTGACCCATGATTGCCATGCCAACTGTTCATGTCGTGGGAGCGTTCGCCTGCTTTGAAATGATTTTTCATTGTACTCGATGAAGCTACACTTCAGGCATACTCGTTAACCGTGACTTCACTCAATATAATTGTTGGAACAGTAGAAAAAGAAAGAGTAGAGTTTAATGCTTTGGCAATTTCACATGTTCTTGTGTAAATATGGAGAAGGTGGGATCAATAGCTTTCCTAAAATAAATACGCTTGCATGCTCAGTTATAAGAATCGGTGATTTTTTTCACATTTTCAGATTTCACTCCAGATTTCGACACTTATTTCGTCCACAAGATCCTATCCTCAAATCCGAAATCATATTTCGATTATCTATATATTATTTCTGTTAACGTCTACGTGTAATTTGACTTACCTCCTCCAAAACTGCCGGACGGATTGTCGCCACCTTCGGCATGCGGGTGCTCTGTGGTCTAATGAACAGCATGGGCTATGCGAGATTGCGCCAGATGGACAGGTTTGAGAATTTTGGGCGATTTTCTAATTTTTACGTTCGTTTGCATGGCGACGTGTGACGTCATCGCTGAGAAGCGTAATTCCGTCATGACATCATCGGACATTCGCTGACATCATTACGTCTGTCGTCGACAGACCATCACCACCGAGAGGCGTAATGCCACTCCTCAAACAGCGTCTGCAATGTAAAACCCTCTTCTGCACATGCTGACTACCTCAGAAGGTGAACTTGACACAAAAAATGTAACAAGAAACATTGTATATAAAGTAAAGATTTATTTAAAAAATTTTTTATTTCTGTTAACGTCTGCGCGTAATTTGATGTTTCTCCTCTGAAACCGCTGGCAGGAATGTGCTCATTTCCCATATACTGGGGTTTCTTAATGTGACTAAGACGATGCACTAAATTTCTAAGCTGGAATTGGATGACAACGTGGCTTCAACAAGATTTTCAACCCATCGACTGCCGCATTTATTCCCGTTCGGTCGCCATCGCTGAACTGCTGTCCGGTAAGTGCTGCCATCTATCCAAAAAATATGAACTCTAGTAAGGGAGTACTCGTTGCATCAAACACTGAACATAAACACTACTGATAACAAGTGAAATCCTTCAATACAGCGCGTGTGGTGAAGCAAATGAGTACACTAATGTTAAAATATGCAATTTCTGCTTTTTCAATTGAAAGACAATTAAAAAGCGTACTTAATATTTGAAATGTAAAAATCATGTTATTATTGTGATAAGCACCTTTAGATATAACAGAAGGAATGAAATCGTTCGATACAGCGTGGCAGGGGACCGCAAAAGAATGATAGCATAAGAAGAACTTAGCTTTCAGCATTCGGCGATCAGCGCGAAATGCGATGGTGGGCGGAAGTGACGTCTTTCATTCGTTCGTACATGAGGGGGGAGCGTTTCTTCGTTTTTTTTTCCGTCAAGCAATAAATTAAATGGTTTTCACATATGTAACACATTACTTTCACAAATTCGATACAGCGTGGCAGGGGACCACAAAAGAATGATGGCATAAGAAGAACTTAGCTTTCAGCATTCGGCGATCGGCGCAAAATGCGATGGTGGGCAGAAGTGACGTCTTTCGTTCGTTCGTACATGAGAGGGGAGCGTTTCTTCGTTTTTTTTTTTTTCCCGTCAAGCAATAAATTAAATGGTTTTCACATATATAACACATTAGTTTCACAAATTTCCATTGAAATACTCTGGTATTTCCGTCAATTGTCGCCATTTCCGTCGAGGTTACGCACTGCATCTACCGGATGGCCGTCATTGGCTGTCTTGAGGCACGCGGGCGGGGTGGGGGGACACCGGACCCACCGGAGACGTGGTAGACGACGCCGGGGACATTTCAAACTCGGTGCAATTGTATACAGCGCACGCACTGTAATAAATAGTATAGCTCAGAACATCAGCAATGGTTGTCGTGTTTTAAAAACCAGCGTGGAAGGAGGGGAACAATGAGCGCCAGAGCTCTGCCAACATGATGTACCCCGATTGGCTCTTTCTCGGACTGAACACGCCCTCTTAGACTGTCAATTTGTGTCTGAAATCCAACGTACATATTAAAAACACCCAAAAATAAGTTGCAATATGCCTACATCCAGATAACATCAAAGGCTATAATCTGAAGGTATGGGGAACCAGGTAACGGGTATGAGGGCATCTCTTCATTGCCCGGATTCTCTTCTTTTCTTTGTTCTTCGAAAGCGTGGTGTCCAACAATAGATTCTGTACCTTGAATGCGTGCGTGTTAACTGTTCAAATTAAAGAGGTGTTAGATTGTCGGATGCACCCAAACAACTGCTGTTCATTACATTAATTGTCAATATCAACCGCCATCGTTACCTGTGTTGTGTCTTGCGTGTGTGGTCTTCAAATGAAAGCGTCCAGCGGTGTTCGATCGTCGGATGTGCGCCAAAAAGTGCCATTCATTGAAATTTGCATTCTGATTCTCGGTCACCCTCCACTGCTCCTGTTAATTCTTGGGCTAGGCCTATATCATGTTAAACTTGCCCGATCTGACGCCAACCTTCCAGTCACACTGCAGAGGATGCCATTTCCAGTCAGACTCGCTACTCGATGACCATAAACAAATCCCAGGGCCAAACATTTGACAAACTCGGAATATACCTCCCAGCCCCTGTGTTCTCCCATGGCCAACTATATGTTGCATTTTCACGTGCAAGAGGTTACTCCTATATATCTATCAAAGTGGATAATAATTCCTCACAAGGATGATTCAGCAACAAGACACTCACCCAAAATGTCATCTACAAGGAGGTCCTTTAGAAAACTAAGGAAAGGTAACCATAGTGCATCACATCCCTAATGACACCCTCCCCAGCTTCCCATTACATCAACTATTATGCCTCATCCACCTTTTACCACCCATTCAACTCCGTGCAGAGCATGGGTATATGCTAGTGTACTTTAATTAGTCCATCAGAGTGAATCATATTTCCAAGGCAAGGCTTTTTGAGTGGGCCAAATCAAAATGACGGCTAAGACCCCTGCAAGGTGAAGTTGGGCTGAACAAGGATGAGCCTTTTCATGAAGGTAAATCGTTAATTATCTTCAAAAGGGATGTTTTAAATTTACCCAAACAACCAGTTTTCATTCATGCATTCCCTTGGAGTTTCCTTCGTATGCCTGCAAAGCTTGGGGCTTTTGGAGTTGTGGAGGGCTCACTCTCTCACTCATACTCACTCACTCACTCACTCACTCACATTATCATTATTGCTGGAGATGAAGAAAAACATTTGAGAATGATTCTTATTTGCAGCATTTGACTGCTATGAGAATTACTTCTTGGCATGTAACAAAACATGCAATCAATTATTTATTTATTTATTTATATACATTGTCAAGGCTCATGGAAGAGCTCTGATATTGCAGAATTTGCGGCACTGATGCATAAAAATTAGTCATTCTAGGTTCCTCGGCAGTAGTTAAATTCAATGTCACATGACTTTTGTTCAAAGATAAACTGCAACAGCTTCATTTTTAAAGCATAAACTGGAGTGCATTTACATAATGGACCTGGTGGGTCTCCGTTCCATCTCCTGAAACCCACCCACGTGTTGAGATAGCAGCCAACAACAGCAACCTGCACCCACCCACACACATTCCTCTCAGACACGCACACACTCTAAATATAATATTATACACGCACACATAGAGGTGGGTAATTTGAGACCTTGGAGGACTCTGTTACAGCTTCTGAAACCCGCATGTGGAGAACACACACACACACACACACACACACACACACACACACACACACACACACACACACACACACACACACACACACACACACACACACACACACACACGAATGCTCCTTTTAGTAATGTATGTATGGTATAACATTTACAAACTTTTTTGTCTCACCCATGATGCTTACTCAAAGGCTCATCTGATATTGTAGTTGTACTGATGCTTGTATTGTTTTAGTTTTGCTTCAAAAGTGTTAAAGTTTTGAACGGACAACATTTTCTGTCTCTACCAATTTTGTCTCTGCTTTCACGAAACCACTTGTTATGAGTCACGTGCCCAAATTGTCCCACATGTGATGTGAAATTACCAAGTGTGAAGAATCTTCATGACTTCATGACAATTTGTGCCACCATAAAAGTGAGCAATTATGCATTAAATTTTGCAACAACTATCAGAGAAAGTGATTGCATTTTACACTTCACCATTAAGGCCACCAAGTTGAGAAGCTTGGCTTGAAAAATAGTGTAATACAAGATTTCTATCGGAATGCAAATGGAGAGTTCTTGACCAACTTATGGATCGTCAACCTAGATCCACATGAGGACAACAATTCACAGGTTGTTGTTGTTGGACCATTTCAATTTAGGCCAGATAGTCTAGCATTGCATTCAAACATATTGGCAGGGACTGCAAGCAGCCTTCCCTCTTCAGGACTGGTCTCCCATATCTACTGTCCCTAATGTTAACTTAACCTGGGAATTCTTCCATAGAAATCTGCTCGCTCTCCTGCACAGATTCATCCTATCTTGTCTTCAATTATCCTACCTTTCTTCCCACCCATGGTACACTGAATCCTGTGGTGAGGTAGTTGCACTGAACTAGCTTGCGTTCTCTTCCTGGAAGTCAAATGTGACCCCAAGCAATCTCGGTGCATTCCAAAAAGTCCACAAGAAGTATGTGTCCACTCTCAGGAGAGACAGAAAACAACATCTGTACAACCTCAAGAATGAACTTTCAAACTTGTCTCCCTCCTCTAAAACCTGGTGGTGACTGTTTCTGGAATCTGTGTATTTTGCACCTGAGATGCTGGAGAAGGTTCTTTCAGCCCTAGACTCTGCCACTGGACTGGATGATATCAGCTCATGTGTCCTAAAAACCTGATCATCTGCTCTTGCACATCCTCTCTCTACACTTTTCACCCTGTCATTTTTGCTCGATCATCTTCCATCTGCTTGGAAATCAGCGAACATCACTGCACAACATAAAAAGATGCAAAAACTGATCAACTACAGACCTATCAGCTTGCGTCCAATCGGCAAGGTCATGGAATCCATCACCGCAGTTGACATGTACTTCCTTTTCTCCAGCAACCTCATCTCAAATCACCAATATGGTTTCAGACCAGGTCAGTCCACCTTGGACATGCTGCTTCTACTCACCCACCAATGGAAGGAGGCCCTCGATGTCAGACATGAGATCTGGGCCGTCTCTCTGGACATATCTCGTACTTTTGATCGACTGTCATCCTGCCTTACTCTCCAAACTCTCTGCCGATGGCATCCAAGGCCAACTGCACACATGGCTTACTGGCATCCTCTACTCTCGTAGCCATTGTGTGGCACTCAATGGAATATTTTCATCTCTTCTCCCTGTCAAGGCTGGAGTGCCCAAGGCAGTGTTCTGGGCCCAGTCATATTCCTGATCTTCATCAATGATATCTCTGGAGAATCTTCTTTATCTATTTTCTGATGACTCCTCCCTCTGCCATGACATCCGTCATCCTTCAGACAGACCGGCTGCAGCCTCTTTCCTCTCTTCAGATATTGAGAAAAAGCTGCTCAAACACTTTCAATCCTGACAGACCTCACGCTATCACTATCTCTTTCCGAAAGGACCGTCTGGCAAACCCTCCCATCTAATTTCTTAACAATCCTCTTGAAGTTCAGTCATTCAAACTCCTGAGTCTCACTATCAGTCATGATCTTTCTTTGGCAAACCACATTTCAAAGTTGGCCTCCAAAGCCAGTTGCCGACTGGGCATCCTCCATCGTACAAAGTCCTTCCTTGGCAAACCTGAAAGGTCTTCATCTAGCCACCTTGGCAAACCAGCTTGATGGAGTACTGCTCTCCCCTGCCTCACTTCTTGCTCAGCTTGACGCTGTGGAAACCCAGGCCTTTAAGATTATTGGCATCTTTCGTGCTGAAGCTGAGCCCATTGGCTTCTCCCTTTGCCATCGCAGACAGGTGGGTGGTCCCTCTGTCTTATGCTGCCTCCTCTCTGCTCTTTCTGTGGTGTGTCCCCACCACCCCCAAGGTTTCTGCAGGACATACACGGTCCACTATCAACCCCCTTCTGGTGAAATTACCTAAATCCAGGATCACTGCTCACCTCCACTCATTTGTTCCTCCTTTTTTTCCTGTCTGGGGAATAAACTTCCACATCCTCTTGAAGACCTGGAGGGAACAATGAGATTGAAAACAGCTGTTCACCACCATCTCGGATCGTCTGAATTCCGAAACCATTATCTTTTCTACCATTTTTTTTTAACCCCACCCAAACCCCTCCTTCCAATTTTCCACTTTTCCTTCCTTGGAGTTTCCTTCTGTATCCATCTTGGCCATCCCATGCATGCGTGCTTTGCGTCCTGTTCTTGTCTGTTTTGCCTTGATCCGTTCAGTGTACTCCCTCTTCCATGAGCCTTGGTTATGTATACAAAAAATGGTTCAAATTTGTTGCATTTGCCCCAAAAGCTTCCATTGTTACACAATTGTGAATTTGGACTGGATTAATAATGTTTACTTTATAGCTGAAGCGCAAACACTACCCAAGTAACAGCAATGGAAAAAAAAAAACCACGTTGTGCATGTTTTTAGCACCAAGGTCAGCATTATTGAGCTTGGTTATAAAAGAGGGATTAAAAAAAAAACTAATGAATTGAAGGAAATAAAATAGTCTACAGAAGCAGTTAAAAAAAAAAATTGTTTGTGTTGAAATAAATAAAGGCACAATGATGCATCAGCTCACTGCAGTTGGGGGGTTTTTTTGTTTCCAAATAATCTTTATCTTCTGGCAGCAGCCAATTTGTTGACTGTAGGTTTAGTTAACAAGGTTTTGTGTCTTTATTTGTTCTTTGTGTGTGTGTGTGTGTGTGTGTGTGTGTGTGTGTGTGTGTGTGTGTGTGTGTGTGTGTGTGTGTGTGTGTGTGTGTGTGTGTGTGCGTGCTCAAGGCTGCAGGAAACTGTGAATGTGAAATGGAACCTGGCAAAACGCACAATCCAGATCTGTGAACTCTGTGGAGAGGCCTGGCTGCTTACAGGTCGTCGGCCCATGCCAGCCATCATTGGTGCTACTTTCCTCGCCTGGCAATCTCTCTATCCTCGAAGCCCTATTTGTGTCTCTTTGAAAGCTTTCTGCCGTAATAGTGGCACTCCTTATTCGACCAGTGTTCGGGCCCGGGTGCAGGAGATGCGTAAATTGCTTCTGGCTCTCGCACAGACTTTGCCATGGCTCATCCACAGGCACGTGTCACTTGTATCGGTCGTTAAGTTTATTGATGAGGTTCTGAGCAATCAGATGCTGCTACTTCGACAGCTTGCTTCACAGGATTCGCAAATGCCGCAGGTTCAAAGTGATTCGCCGGTCCTTTTAAACACGACCGACATTGATGTTTTCAAAACCAAATGTGGAAATCCGGCACCAAGTTTACTGCTTCCCCCTTGCATTTTAGCTCCGAAGAAACCATCATTAGAGCCTGAGAGGTGCCAACAGCCTTTTAGCAATGAGATATCTGAGGCTGAAATTGAACAATATATTCGAACCCCTGAGGAAGTGGAGGAAATCCAGCGATTTCAGGCAGCCATTTTGAATTCATGACGCCCTGATTCTCCAGCATTAATCCTGTTTTCTCACATATTCTTTCACTTGGTTCTCATCTAATTTATTAATGCCTCAATTTAATACATTTTCTATTTATTTATTTTGACAAATGCATGCGTTGCTCATCATCTTCCTTTGTGGTTCCACTATTTTTTTTGATGTATGAGTCCATATGCCAATGAATGTTTTGTGATGTTATAAAAATTTCACTGCAATGATCGTTGTGTGTTGCGTGATGTTTTGAAGTAACTCAGAAATTTACTGCTTTGTGTTAATAAAGTAAAGACTATTCTTTGAAAGTCGTCTTAAAGTATCTGTAGTTGTTTAAACTGCAAATGCAGTTTCATTAATATAATTACCCTCGCCAAAGGAGAGGGTATTACATTTGTGTCCGTTTGTCTGTTACTTGCATAATTATCAAAGATATATATTTTTTAAGTTTATTGGTCAGTCAATTTTGTTATTCTGTCTGTTTGTTTGTCAATCACCTACAGGTCACAATGTTAAACTGATCTTCATGAAACTTCACCACATGGTGGGGTTTGCCATGAGCAAGAAGCCTATTGTTTTTGAGGTGAAAAGGTCACAAATTTTACATTTCTAAAATCCTCAATTTTCATCCGATTGACTTGAAATTTGAAAAGGATCTGCATATGTGGTCAAACCCATTTAAACCATCAATCATTTTTGGGGTCAACATAAGCTAAAAGGGCTGAATTTCTAAAATTGTCAATTTTCTTGAATTGTCAAACTTGGAATTTGAAGAGGAGTTGCATATTTGGTCATTGAATTAAGCCACCAATTATTGTTGAGGTCGAATGTTTTGTTTTTTTCTGAATTTTGCAAGTATCATGCTCTGCACATCCTTTTGTTTGTTACGAAATCTAAAGATTTCGTAAGTATATTGATCACTTCTGTTTCTGTGTGTTTGTTTGTGTGTTTGTTTGTTTGTAGGCACGATAACTCGAGAACGGAAGAAGCTACCAATGTCAAATTACGCCACGTGATTCAGGAGGGTGATGGCGAGTGCTGATTAGATTTTGGTCAAAATCGGTCAAAAGTCAAGGTCATAGTGAGGTCAAACATAATTCCGTAAATTCATGTGGAGAAATGGAGTATTTTTGCTTCGCTCGACGTTACGAGTTCGTTTTAACTTAAATTTTAATTTTGTCTTCGGTTTTTGCGATCGCTTCGGACGCTTAAAACTCGGTTGTCGAAATTCTGGTAAAAATCGGATGTTTTGTAGACGTTTTAAGATTGTATAAAAAAATATTTCACTCGACGCGTCACGGGTCGTCACGTGATGTAGTGCGCTCGAGCAGACGCGTCGTTGAGTCACGTAAAGGTTTTCCGTGTGCGCGCTGACGGTGTTTTCGATAAAGATGGTGTTTAAAAGTAATTTTTTATCTCAATAAAGGTTATCGTCGCATGCCTGACTCGCTGAGCCGTCGGATTATGTAAAGGTTGTTGGTGGATGGCAGAATATTACGGTTTTGTGACTTTGATAAAATAATTGCGTGGAGAAATGGAGATTTTTGATGGTTTGGTTACAGAATCATCGTAGAAACTTCTGGTTTGCGTCGCTACCTTCCCCAGAGACAGCTTTTATTAGACAAAGTCAGAGGTCAAGTTGACAATTTCGTAAGTACCAGTCTATGACTGCTTGTTTGTGTGTTTGTTTGTTTGTTTGTAGGCACGATAACTCGAACGGAAGAAGCTACCAATGTCAAATTACACCACGTGATTCAGGAGGGTGATGGCTCACGCTGATTAGATTTTGGTCAAAATCAGTCAAAGGTCAAGGTCACAGTGAGGTCAAACATAATTCCGTAAATTCATGTGGAGAAATGGAGTATTTTTGCTTCGCTCGACGTTACGAGTTCGTTTTAACTTTGATTTTAATTTTGTCTTCGGTTTTTGCGATCGCTTGGGACGCTTAAAACTCGGTTGTCGAAATTCTGGTAAAAATCTGATGTTTTGGAGACATTTTAAGATTGTATAAAAAATATTTCACTCGACGCGTCACGGGTTGTCCCATGATGCAGTGCGCTCGAGCAGACGCGTCGTTGAGTCACGTATGGTTTTGCGTGTGCGCGCTGACTGTGTTTTCGATGAAGATGGTGTTTAAAAGTCATTTTTTATCCCAATAAAGGTTGTAGTCGGATTGTGTAAATATTGTTTGTGGATGGCCGAATATTACGGTTTTGTGACTTTGATAAAATAATATTGAATCATTGCGTGGAGAAATGGAGATTTTTGCTTCGCTCGATGTTACGAGTTCGTTTTAACTTTGATTTTAATTTTGTCTTCGGTTTTTGCGATCGCTTCGGACGCTTAAAACTCGGTTGTTGAAATTCTGGTAAAAATCGGATGTTTTGGAGACGTTTTAAGATTGTATAAAAAATATTTCACTCGCGCGTCACGGGTCGTCACATGGTGCAGTGCACTTGAGCAGAGGCGGCGTTGATCACGTAAAGGTTTTGCGTGTGCGCGCTGACGGTGTTTTCGATAAAGATGGTGTTTAAAAGTCATTTTTTAATCCCAATAAAGGTTATGGTCGCATGCCTGACTCACTAAGCCATCGGATTATGTAAAGATTGTTGGTGGATGGCCGAATATTACGGTTTTGTGACTGATAAAATAATATAAAATAATTGCGTGGAGAAATGGAGATTTTTGCTTCGGGCGACGTTACGATTTTTGTGGGTTTGGTACAGAATCATTGTAGAAACTTCTGGTTTGCGTCGCTACCTTCTCAAGAGACAGCTTTTATTAGACAAGGTCAGAGGTCAAGTTGACGATTTCGTAAGTACCAGTCTATGACTGCTTGTTTGTTTGTTTGTTTGCACAGAACTTTAGTGTTTTCCTCCACAACTGCTTGTCAGATTGAGACTAAATTTTCATCATTATTGGAGTGACTACTCATATAGAATGTTTTAATGATAATTATGACATCATAGGTCACATGATGTGGCAGCCATGTTGGAAAACTTTGGACCTCTATCTCAAACTGCACCAAGGAAAAAATTGAAACTTGGCATGTGGCAAGTAATCCTCATAGGGAATAAGTGGAATTTTGTTTTGTCATCATAATTGCATATGCAGAACTTACATCTGATCAGTATGAAAAATTGACGGTCATCTCAGGGATAAAGTGGTCCACAGAAAAAAGTTTGATGACGTCATCGGTTGTGTGATTCGACAGCCATTTTTTTTTTTTTTAAACCTTCAAAAATATTCTCAAGTGGCTAAACAGGTCGAGGTGAAACTACATGTATGACCACCTATCCATGAGAAACAAAATGTTCACACATATGATGTCGTTGGTCGCATCGTTTGGCAGCCATATTGGATTTACCCAAAAAGCTATTAAAAAATCTCCAGAACGGCTGGACAGATCGAGGCAAAACATCACAGAAATGTTCCCAAGCCCTGGGTATGCAAGTTTGTTAAATAATAATTGATGAGTCATATGGTTTGGCAGCCATATTGGATTGAAGAAAAATATTAAATAATGTTTTCTCTTGAACCGCATAATCGATCGAAGTGAAACTTCACAATTATGTCCTAGTAGTGATGGGGAATACACATGTGAAACTTCAACTTGATCAGACACATGGTCTGGCAGCCAGAATTATTTGATTTTTATCTTGCCAAAACGAAGTTTTTGCAAGATATATTAGTCAGCTTGTATGTTTTTTTTTGTTTATTTTGTTTGTCTGTAATCACGGATAAAAAATTCTGCAGAGCACAGTTATCATCGGAAATTTTTGTAACTTCGCATATCAGAGGCCTATAGAGGTCCCTTTCAGCGCATAAAATTTTGAAGGTCAAGGTCAAAGGTCAAGGTCACTTTGTCGCAAATCTGGGGAGTCGACGAAACCCTTATTTTTTGAGTAATTTTGATCGGATCGTCTTCAAACTTCATGGGAATATAGTTCATGGTCTGGCGCTCAGCTGATTAATTTTTGGTGGCGATTGGCCTTGACCTTCATGGTTAGCGCCTCAGGTCAAACATATTTGACCCCAAGGTCAAATTTTCAAGTTTTAGGAACCATATCGTGTAGTACCTCAAATTGAACACCTCGATGAGTGCTTTCTAGATATGTCAAGCTTGAGACATTATGACATCATTTGGTGACGTTGTGAGGCAAAAGCATATTTTTCATGGTTACTCTGTAGAACGATTCTCATCGGAATCTCTCGTAGGCAGATATTCCTCAAGGAGTTGCTCCTGGTGGATAGCAGCTCTGTTCACCTCAGTGTGACCTTAAAGAAGTCACACGTGGTCACCTTTTGGCAAGATACGGGTCACCCTGCGGGTGACATTGCTTTATTTTGATGTTGGTTCTTTTAAAAAAAAATTATGAAGCTCATTTGGCTGTGCCTGGATGGGTTTGAGGGTAGAGGAGTAGTAGTAGCTCAAAGGTGAATCCTCTCCAGGTTCTTCCTGATGATTTCATCTTTGCTTTTTGCTTGTTCGGGTTCTTTCTCATGACTCCAATGCAGGACTGTGCCTATTTGGTCTTCCCTTTGATTTGAATTGAATTAATTTTAATTCCATTCTAAATTCAATTGAATAATAATAAAAAAAACGTCACGAGTCATGATTAGGTGTCCAATCAAAGCGGGGTTACATCAAACCGAGACGTCTTGATACCCGGTCATCACTGTCAAAATTATAAAGTGGCAGTTCTAGTTATGTCTCATTAATTATGTAACGCACCAGTACACAAACACCATGCGTAAAATATTCCACACAAAACAAGTCCTCGTGAGGGTCTGCAATCTCTGATTGCTCTTTTTCTTGTTTGACAATGTATGTCTTTCAAACTGATCAGTTCATGATTCTAATGTAACATAAGGAAGGTTGAAGAGAAAGGGGAGGCAGAGGAAGACTCACGGGGGTGAAAAGACTAGACACAAGCTCAACCATAACAAGAAGAGGATTGAAAGCAGGGGATGAAATCATGGAACAAATAGGTGGAGGGAGGGGGGTAGAAAACAACCTGCAAAGGTTGGCGAGGCTGAATGAGGGTAGGAAAGATGAGTATGGATGGAAGGTGACCTGAGGAGGTGAACAGCCATCTTGAAGACTGAGAAAGTTGGGGGGTGTTCAGTTACAAAACAGAACTTGTCAAGCCAGCTGTTCCTTATTAAGGGTTTTGAATGGATTGATTGCTTAAGCCACTTGCTGAGTGCTCTACAATAAACTTGGAAATTGAAGACACCCCTGTTTTACACACTGTTGAGCAGTCTAGCGTTGATTTAAATCTTGACCCAACTATAAAGGTGTTCCATACTCTGTTGATATACAAGAAACCACGCCACCACAGCAGGAAGGCATTTTGGAGTATCGACCATATGTTCAGACCACCTGTGCCTGAAAGAGACTGAATGGGCTGCAGCACCTTCCCTGGGCACCACAGTAATGATATGAGTGTTATTGGACCTGTCTCTGAACATGTAGCTCATGAGCTCCTGAAAAGCTGACTTCTGTCAAGTAACATGCAAAAGCTGGCAAAATCTGGATCAGAATATCATACAGAATATCATTAATTTTATGCGTTATGGGTTCAAACACTGGATGATGCCAGAAAGGAAAGGTGACGATAGATGTGATATATTGCAAAGGAGACATTCTTTGCTCTCTTCATCATCATTTTGTGTGCAGCACCTGGCTGCTGGTATGTATCATTTTTTTTGTATGTCATCTGTGCTACTATTGAAAGCCCCCACCCCTGTCGGTTAGAGCAGGAAGAGCACCAAGTTCCTTGACTTTGTTAGAAGTCATGGAGTTCGGGTGGCTGCTTCATGGTTTCAGCGCCCACAAGCTCATCGCTGGACTTAGTATTCCAACGCTGTTGGTGTGGCAAAGGAGATTGACCCTGTGCTCATTGGTCACTGTCGGACGATCCAGAACTGCAGGATCTATCGAAGTGCTCTTCCTCAATACTGACCACTGGCTTGTTGCAGCAACTCTGAAGTTGCAGCTTAAATCCGGGAGAATGGTTCCATCCCAGCCTAAGCTTGAGGTTGGCAAGCTCAAGGATGATAGGGTCGCTGAGGAGTTTGCGAAATGGCTGAGTGGAGCTTTGGGGGGTCTGGGTGTTTTGGGGAATCTTGAAGAGTTGTGGAATGCCTTCAAGAGCACCGTCCTTGATGTTGCCGGTGGATGTATTGGTTGTGGAACTCACTGAAGGGCAAAGAAGAATTTTGTCTCTCATTGGACACTGGATAACAATGACCAGAGTCGCAGGACCAGGCTGAATGGCAGAGCTGAGCTGTTCAGGGAGCTGAGGCGTAAAACTGTACATGCACTTAGGGTGGACAAGGAGGCCTATGTGCGAGGAATGTGTGAGGGGGTAGAGCATCACCTGCGGTCAAGTAATTCTCGTCCTGCTTACAGGGGAATTCGCACATTACGTTCCTCCAAGCCTGTTCCTTGGTTGCAGTTAGAGCAGAGGGTGATAGGCTCTTCACAGAGGAGTACGAAGTGAAAACCCTTTGGGCTGGTTACTTTGAGTGGTTGTACCATGCTGATCCACCAGCTGTTGAGTTGGATGTCAGGGGTGTTACAATCCCTGTTGCTGACCCTCCAATCAACTGTGATCCACCTTAGTTTGTGGAAACACAGACTGCAGTGAACCGGTTCAAATGGGGGAAAGCTCCAGGGATCTGTGGCATCCATGCTGAACTTCTCAAGGCTGGTGGAAATTCTGTACTCGTGTCATTGCATGCAGTTCATCCCAACTTACTGGAAGAGGGGTCTTGTTGTCCCTCTCTGGAAATTGAAGGGTACAACTACTACCGAGGGGTGACATTGCTCTCAGTGAAGGGCAAGGTCTTTGCTCGGATAATTTTTGATAGGGTTCGCCACCATCTGCGAGAGCACCAGCGTCCAGAGCAGTCAGGCTTTACACCAAAGAGGTCAACGATTGACCGTATCCTTGCTCTCTGGGTCCTCGCCGAACACAGATGAGAGTTTCGCCAGAGGCTGCTTGCAGCCAACGTTGATCTCGGCAAAGAGTTACATTCAGTGAATCGGGATGCCCTCTGCAGGATTCTTGGTCTTCGTGGGGTGCCACCAAAACTGATCGATCTAATGTATGAACTCTACTCTGGTACTGAGAGTGCTGTGAGATGTGGTGGTACCATCTCTGACTTATTTCCAGTTGTTCCTGGAGTTCGTCAGGGGTGTGTACTGACCCCCACACTTTTTAGGGCTTGTATGGACTGGATTCTGGAGAGGATGTCTGAGAGATCAAGCTGCGGTGCATCATTTGGGAATGTCAAGATCTTTGACCTTGATTTATCACATGATGCAGTCATCTTTGCGGAGACTCTTGAGAACCTTTTGGCGTCCTCGGGGGGGGGGGGGGGGGGGCTGAATGAGGAGTCGGAACCGCTGGGATTATGGGTTTCCTGGGTCAAAACTAAGATCCAGCTGTGGCTCTATGGACGCGCGGCTCGTTTTCCTGATGCTCATCCTGCTCACCAGATTCTCTCAGCGAGGGAGCCTCGTGGGTGGAGGAGGCCAACGGGCCGACCACGTGCCTCGTAGTTGCAGCAGGTTGACCGGCATCTCAAGGAGATGGGGATGGGCCAGGCATCTGCCTAGGGGATGGCCAAGACGCAGTGATGCCCCGCTCCAGCGCATGCTCCCATACCTGACCTGCCCTGATCCTGCCTACGAAATGCCAGGACGACGGTGTTGAGCTCATTCATTTCGTATGCATTTCATGGCTGTATCATTCCTGGGAGAGCGGTTGTGCTGCTGATGCAGTGCCCCGTGTAAGTTGCTTGAGCTTGTGTTTTTTCAGAATGATACCACAGTACACCTGATGAAATGTTCAGAAGCATATTCCCCTTCGCCCTGTTATGTATACTTGTAATATGATTGAAACGGTCATTTCATACTATAATTTTACTCTACTTTTCATCGTAATTATTCAAGATCCACAAACATGCAAAACACCCCAATGCGCAGTTGGAGGGTACATCGATAAGCTTGGTCGGGGATTCCTCCT
>NC_140961.1:73549126-73556626 GCF_056783735.1 Eptatretus burgeri | reverse complement strand
TGAAGGACACCATGGGATCTTTAAAGTCCACCAACTTAATGCCGGAAGACGGGACTCCCGTTTAACGTCCACCCGAGGGATTCACACCCATTGATGCATACATAACCTTGCCTGCGAAACAGATCGGGACGACGGTTTAAAACTAGGTCTGGAACTACATTCATTACGCAATGTTCTCTTTCATGATAAATCGGCTGTTCATGCACATGCTGAGATTGCGGGACGTTGTGACAGGTTCCCGTCGGCTGTACAGCGTTGAATCCGATTCAACACGCACTTTAAACAGAGCATCGGTTGCCGTTGTTTTAAGGTGTATATCAAGTTGTTATTGAACTAGGATGGTTTCGCCAATCATCTTTTTATTAGTTTTTTTTTTGTTTCCAGTCAGAAAAATCAGCAATTCGCTGGTGACATCGCTTGATAAAAGTGGATTTTAAATTGAAACCTGAGAGTGATTATTAATTTCTTTATCTTATCCAAAGTTTCTTGTGCCCTTTGAAACGGAAGTTCAGGCGCCCTTTCCGTGGGAGTTGAGTGGATTTCGGTGTTTTTTATTTATTTATTTTATTTTGGAGGGGGGGGGGTGTTTCTGCATGCGTTCGCACGTACCGCCTCATCACGAACATGCGTGATACAGAAGTATAAAATCCGCTCTTTAACTGCACGTAAGTTTGAATCTGTGTGCCGTGCGGCAAAGCTTCTGGGAATACATTTTATGTTTTAATTCCTATTTTTTATTGACGATTTGCTCCGGTGTTGTGTCCGTTTGCCGTTATCTTTTTATAAATACCGGACGATGTGACGGAATTCTCCGAGGGCCCGAAGTATGGAATTATTTATTTATTTATATTAATTAATTTTGATGGATGACGTTTGGAGGACCAGGTCCAGGCCGTGACGTTTGGAGGACCAGGTCCAGGCCGTGACGTTTGGAGGACCAGGTCCAGGCCGTGACGTTTGGAGGACCAGTTCCAGGCCGTGACGTTTGGAGGACCAGGTCCAGGCCGTGACGTTTGGAGGACCAGGTCCAGGCCGTGACGTTTGGAGGACCAGGTCCAGGCCGTGACGTTTGGAGGACCAGGTCCAGGCCGTGACGTTTTGAAGACCAGGTCCAGGCCGTGACGTTTGGAGGACCAGGTCCAGGCCGTGACGTTTGGAGGACCAGGTCCAGGCCGTGACGTTTTGAAGACCAGGTCCAGGCCGTGACGTTTGGAGGACCAGGTCCAGGCCGTGACGTTTGGAGGACCAGGTCCAGGCCGTGACGTTTTGAGGACCAGGTCCAGGCCGTGACGTTTTGAGGACCAGGTCCAGGCCGTGACGTTTTGAGGACCAGGTCCAGGCCGTGACGTTTTGAGGACCAGGTCCAGGCCGTGACGTTTTGAGGACCAGGTCCAGGCCGTGACGTTTTGAGGACCAGGTCCAGGTCGGGACGTTTTGGAGGACCAGGTCGTGACGTTTTGACGACCGAGGAAGCCCTCCTGAGCCTGGAGTCGATTTGTTGTTCAGTTGAGGAGGTTTCGGTGATGATCTGCTTCTTTCATCAAGTTGCTCTGATTTTTAACGGGACAATGTCCACAGCTTCTCGGTTTGTATGTGCTCTAAATTGGATCTCTTCGTTATTTGGGTCAACATGACTGGGTACTGACTGACACCTTATTTAGCAATGCTGTCATTTCCTCTTCATTGTGTCTGCACAGAGGGTAGACCGTCGCGTTGTAAGATTGATTCCAGGGCGAGCGAAACCAAACTATGAGCGTTTGAAGGAGACACGACTTTAAACATTGGAAAGGAGGTGATTGCGAGGGGATCTGATTGAGATGTTTAAGATGATTAGGGGTCCCGTTGGTCCGTTGGACCAAATTTTCAGTGGTCTTCATGGCCTTGTGCGTTTTTTTTTGCGAATCTGTACAAAATTTGTTTTCCCATCCAAGAAGCATCGTGCTATATATCGTTTTTTAGCCCCATCTCTCAATGGTGAAGAATCACTGAAGAAATTAAATAATTATCGTATCCAGAGTCTGATTCGGATCTTCACCGAAATTGAACCAATTTGTCCTTGCCACCCACCCAACATGTCCACCAAGTTTCATCTGAATCCATCCACAACTTTTTGAGATATCATGCTATATATCATTTTTGGTCCCATCTCAATGGTGAAGAATCACTTAAAATTAAATAATTATCGTATCCAGAGTCAGATTCGGATCTTCACCAAAATGGAATCAATTGTTCCTTGTCACCCACCCAACATGTCCACCAAGTTTCATCTGAATCCGTCCACAACTTTTTGAGATATCCTGTGATATATCATTTTGGCTCAATCTCTCAATAGTGAAGAATTGCTTCAAAATTCTAGTAGTCGGATCCGGATCTTCACCATAATCTAATCGGTTCGGCCTTGTCATACAACAAACCTGCCCACCAAATTTCATCCGGATCCATCCACAAGTTTGACGTATCCTATACAGAAAGGGGTGAAAACATAACCTCCTTCACCTTCGGTAGCAGAGGTGATAATTTGAGGTCTTTTGGGGTCTTGGTAGTCTTAAGGGTCTTGAAGGGTCTTCAAAGGTCGAAGGGATTTTGGCAGTCTAAAGGGTGAAAAGGTACATTCCAGTCGTACGTACTGTCATCGCCAAAAATATTGGCACCCTTGCATTTTTTACAAATAATGCACCATTTCTTCCAGAAAAATTGTTGAAATGAAAAAATCTTTTGGTGTCCACGTATGTATTTCTTTGCTTTGCAGTGGAACAAAACAAAAAAAAATGCTGAAAAAATTACTAAACCCTAAAATGGCCCCAACTATATTATTGGCACTTTTTAGAAGTTGTTTGAAATAATTAGATTTCAAGCAGGTGATGCTTCTTTACTTTGGAATTGACTTCACCTGTTTTGAGTTGGAGTTGCCTGCAATATAAAAACTGCTCATTCGACCAGTTTGAATAGAGAAAAAGAGTCATCCTGCTGTTTTGTGTCACTGTGTGTACCACAATGAGCATGCAGAAAAATATGAAAACCAGAGAATTGTCTTAGGAGGTCAGACACAATATTGCAGCCAATCATGGACAATCTCAAGGCTGCAAGTCCATCGCTAGAGACCTTGATGTCCCTGTGTCCACTGTGTACAATGTTATCAGGATGTTTAAGGCCCATGGCACTGCAGCCAACCTCCCTGGATGTGGCCACAAGAAAAAACTTGATCGAAGATTGCAGCAAAGGATTGTTCGAATGGTGGAGAAAACACCTCGATCAACTGCCAAACAGATTCAACCTGATCTTTACACACAAGGTACAACGGTTTCAACTCGCACCATCCGTCACCAACTCGACCAAAGGGGGTTCTGTGGTAGGAGACCCAGGAGGAGCCCACTGCTGAGAGAGAGACATGCAAGAGACAGAGACATGCAAGAGACAGAGACATGCAAGAGACAGAGACATGCAAGAGACAGAGACATGCAAGAGACAGAGACATGCAAGAGACAGAGACATGCAAGAGACAGAGACATGCAAGAGACAGAGACACATATAAGAGACAGAGATATGCAAGAGACAGAGACACATATAAGAGACAGAGACATGCAAGAGACACATATAAGAGACAGAGACATGCAAGAGACACATATAAGAGACAGAGACATGCAAGAGACACATATAAGAGACAGAGACATGCAAGAGACACATATAAGAGACAGAGACATGCAAGAGACACATATAAGAGACAGAGACATGCAAGAGACACATATAAGAGACAGAGACGTGCAAGAGACACATGTAAGAGACAGAGACGTGCAAGAGACACATGTAAGAGACAGAGACATGCAAGAGACACATGCAAGAGACACAGACATGTAAGAGACACAGACATGTAAGAGACACAGACATGTAAGAGACACAGACATGTAAGAGACACAGACATGTAAGAGACACAGACATGTAAGAGACACAGACATGTAAGAGACACAGACATGTAAGAGACACAGACATGTAAGAGACACAGACATGTAAGAGACACAGACATGTAAGAGACACAGACATGTAAGAGACACAGACATGTAAGAGACACAGACATGTAAGAGACACAGACATGTAAGAGACACAGACATGTAAGAGACACAGACATGTAAGAGACACAGACATGTAAGAGACACAGACATGTAAGAGACACAGACATGTAAGAGACACAGACATGTAAGAGACACAGACATGTAAGAGACACAGACATGTAAGAGACACAGACATGTAAGAGACACAGACATGTGAGACACAGACATGTAAGAGACAGAGACATGTAAGAGACAGAGACATGTAAGAGACAGAGACATGTAAGAGACACATGTAAGAGACAGAGACATGTAAGAGACAGAGACATGTAAGAGACACATATAAGAGACATAAGAAAGCCTGACTGGAGTTTGCCAAAACACTCCTGAACAAGCCAAAATCCTTCTGAGAGAATGTCCTGTGGACAGTTCAGACCAAATTAGAGCTTTTTGGTAATGCACATCATCTCTATGTTTATAGAAAACAAAATGAAGCCTTGAAAGAAAAGAACACCTTCCCCATAGTCAAATATGGAGGACATTCAGTGATGTTTTGGAGTTGCTGTGCTGCCTCTGGCACTGGGTGCCTTGAATGTGTGCATGGTATCATGAAATCAGGAGATTACCAAGGCATTTTGGAGGACAATGTTCAACCCGTGTCAGAAAGCTGGATCTCCGTCGAAGATCATGGGTCTTGCAGCAGGACAATGACCCCAAATGCATGTCAAAAAATGCTGGACTGTTTTACAGTGGCCAGCATATTGAGTCAAGATCTAAATCTCATTGAACACCTGTGGGGAGATCTGAAAGCAGCAGTTGGGAGAAGGCACCCTTCAAATTTGGGAGAACTGGAGCAGCTTGCCCAAGAAGAGTGGGACAAACTACCAGTAGAGAGGTGAAGGAAGCTCATTCATGGCTATAGGAAGTGCTTGACTGCAGTTATTTTGTCCAAATGCTGTGCTCCCAAATATTAAGTCGAGGGTGCCAATAATTTTGTGAATGCCATTTCTTTTTATTTTATGATTTAAAAGGAAGAATCAAAAACAAAGGTTCTGTAATGTTAACAGTGTAATAATGAATTGTGGAGACCAAATACTTTTGTCAATTTCAACTTATTTTTCGAGAAAATTGTGAGCTATTTGAAAAAAAGCGCAAGGGTGCCAATATTTTTGGCCATGACAGTAGGTAATTAACAGACACAAAAAGCCTGACACATGCACACACCTCATCCATTTATGACAGAGACAGCAGCAGATTTGTTGTGTCTTCATCCAAATTTCCTGTGTTGGAAGGCAAAAAAACAAACAAATGGAATCCTTGTTTAAGACTTTTGCAATAATACAATTTGAGTCTATTCTGCGGTCGTTATCCATTGCATGAAAGACTGATTTTGATTCATTTCATTAAATATAAAAAAAAAATTGCCCGTACTGTATTAAATTGCAGAGCTAATCATTGTACTCCGTGCAGATGACTGTTCCTCTTTGTGGTCAAACAGCTTCGGCAGGGGTTAGTCAGTGCTTTCTGGAGATGTTGTTTGGAATCGCTCCCAATTTTTTATTTCCAACATGAAGATTTGTGATATTGGACTGAGCATTAACAAAACGACAAATGTATTTTGTCGTCGTAATTTCCAGGGGGAAACACCTTTAATGGTGAAATGAAAATATTACTTAATATCTCAAAATCGCACAGGCAAGTCTGATGCATTATGTTCGGGTGGAAACAGAGAGGGTTTGTAAAGAAGGTTGGTGTACCTTTGTGGTGGAAAACCGGAATTTGTGTTTAAAGATACTAGTATTTGATAAGACCTAACTTTGCAACAGTGTTATTGAGTTTTAGAAATTTTTTTGTTATCGCACTCAAAAATGATTTGTGAAGCACTGTACAGTTGGATATTTCACGAAAAAATTTTTTTTTAAAGTGTTCTTTATTGTCTCAGTTGAGCAGAATAGCTATTGTGATGCTCACTGATTTACTTTAAAAAAGTTTATAATGAAACTGTAACTTTATTCTGCAGACAGGTTTTTGTCACATTGTTCGTTCTCGGTTGGTAACAGCACTTGTATTTGTTGGAAGGAGGAGGTACAAGCAGTTTTTTTTTGTTTTTTTTTTCAAACAGTTAGACCTTCCACAGCGAGTCTGGCTGGGACTGTAGTTTTGTCAGTAGGTCATTTATGTACTGGTAGGTACATGCATGTACGTATTGTCTCTGTCGTCAGTGAGTGTTGCCTCCCACCATGTACTCAGATGACCATACTCAACAAGATGGTATCCACACTTTGAGCCATGGAGCCAGTTGTGGCCTGGATTCCAATTAGTTGGAGTAAACGGCCGTTTATTTCAACAAGTGACACTTGACTTGTCACAATGTTGGTGATTTTTTTTTTTCTTTTTAATGAACCGTTTACAAATAAAATTCTGTGCAGTTAATGAATCGTTTTGAGTTCCGATTAAAATCTGTCCATACATGAATTTTCATGCTTTATACCAGTTACCTTAAACTATCCTTAACCAAGTATATACACACAAGTTGTGCTCGGCCGATTTAGAAAATTTGACGATAACCAATTACTTATTATTATTATTATTATTATTAACCATTTTTTAAATATTATTTAAAAATTCAATGAATTTTTGAATTTAAAATTCAAAAATTAAAAAATTTTATTTAAAAATATTTTCCTATTAAAAAAGAAAAAAAGACTGATACCGATAGCGATTTATAAAGTGATAATATTGTGCACACATCAAGTGGATATCATACCGGATCGGTGCCGTGCCCACAATTGTTATTGAGTGGCTGTGAATTGATGGTTTTTAAATTGGGTTAATTTGAAAATGATTCCAAATAATGCTGAACTTCGGCATCGAGCAGTGAAACGTTCAAGCCAATACCCAGGGTCCAGAAATGCAATGTGCACGTATAACATACTTAAAAGTTAACGTCATACAAGGGGGCTGTTAAAGACTGCATGTGAAATGTGCTCCTTTTGCTCGGGGGCCCAGAATACTGCCGGTCTGCCTCTGAGATGTGAAAAAATAAATTTAAATTGCCCTGATGCACTCAGGTATGCCTGAAACGTATGACGTTAAGACGTACTCGGCCAGTAAGGAGGTACAGTAGGTTTCAACTTTTAACTTCATTCGGCAGCATACGAGTGACCGCATCAGCCGTCACTCATCTGTGTGCCAAGTTTGAACACCGTTGGTAAATGGTGGAGGATGTATGAAATATCAAGTTAAATTTTTTTTTTTAAGAACTAAAATGTCCACCAGTTGGACTATCTTGGATCTGAGCTCAGAAAAAGAAAGACGTGCATATGTAAGCCATTATTCATTATCTGTGCGCCAAGTTTAAACAACATAGGTAAATGCAGGTCCGAGAAATGGTTGAGGACGTGTTTGACACTTTTTTTTTTTTTTTAATCAAAATGGCCACCAGTTGGCGATCTTT
>NC_140961.1:73534126-73544126 GCF_056783735.1 Eptatretus burgeri | reverse complement strand
AGGTTGGTCGGTGGTCTTTCTGTCTTCTACCGACTCCTCTCCAGCCTTGCCCCCCTGCTCTCTCTGCGATTTGTCCCAACCACATTTCCACAGGGCGCTCAAGGTCCGCCAACAACCCCCTTCTGGTAAAACTACCAAAATCACGAATCACTGCTCATCTTCACTCTTTCATTCCTCTTTTTTCCCGCCTTTGGAATAAACTTCCTCACTCTATTCTTTCCCATTCTTCCCTTCAGGCTTTCAAAACAGCTGTTCACCACCACCTCTTATCTTCCCCCATCCAAATCCTCGATCTTTTCTACCCCCGATAATCCACCCAAGCCCACTTCCTTCAATTCTCCTGCTTTCCTTCCTGAAAGTCCCTTTAATGTCCATCTTCCCCTCGCCATGTTCCCCGTCCCATCCCCATCCCTCTCCCTTCCACAGTTCACCTGTGTCTGTTCCCCAATGTTTTGTCCCTTCCACTCCCGCCCCTCTTGTCTCATGCCTCCTTGCTGTGAGTTGTGTGTTAGCTCTCATACGAGCCTCGACCAAGGTATACAAAAAAAAAAAAAAAAAAAAAAAAATTGAAGAAAAGACGAAGCGAAACGGGAAAACAGTTCAACATAATGCACATTTATTCCGCGGCACACGGAGAGCACACATATACAGCCAAACAGAATGCACATATATCAAATGCAACAAAAGAAACGACGCAGAGATACTACCGACTAAGACCGACACACGGCGACACTTAAACAGTTTTACTTTACCAGACTGGCGCCGACACGCATTTACTCAAAAGGAAAGAAGCCACCCTCATAGGCAAGGGGGCAGACGCGCCCGTAGGCCAATGTGTGCGCGGGACCTGAAGGAGCGGTCAGGTCCACGAGACCGGGGGGGTCCTACCCGCGTCCTCGTGACGAGCCGCAAATGTGGCTGCGCGGCGGTGCCCTGACTTCGTGCTCCTTCGCGGGTTTCGTTGGCACCGCTTGGAGTGGGGTGGGAATGGGGCCCCCTTTTTGCACTATCTCAGCGTGGGGGAAAGGGGGGGGGATTGTTGATGCCCTGGGGGAAGGAGAATGGTTGGCTGGCTTGGGTCCCACGACGAGCGATCCCACCGCGACCTCGTCGCCGACTGTCGTCTTCCCTGCCTCGGACCCGAGCTCCTTGGACTCTTTACCCCAATTCTCCTCAGCCGACTGCAGAAAACCACCTTGACGCCTTCGCCTCCCGACTCCACTCCACTCTCCAACCCGACTTGACTGCCTCGCAACAACAACAACGAAAAACGAACTCTCTGCGCAACAACAACTCTTCTCTTTCGCCTCGCGCTCGCCATTTTATAGACCGGCAGGAGAAAACAATATGCAAATTTCCGGATCAGGATCTCCTCGAGGGCGGAGCCACGCTCGCCGATTGGACGGAGGAAAAGGGGCGTGAATCTCCCCTGATCCTAGAATTTGCATATCTCGATTCCAGACAGACGCGCCTGGAGGCGGGGCCAAGCCGCCCCGCGCTTCCTAATTGAACGGATCGGAAGTGGGCGTGTAGCGTTCCTGATCCGAATTCTCCTCGGAAAGGCCGCTATTTGCACTCGCGGCTCGGCGCGTATCTTGTACGAGCCCAAGACAGCCCGACGCTCGGTGCTCACAGGTGGTGCGGGAATGGCCGTAGAAGGAGGGAGGCGAAGGTGGTGGAGGGTTTCCGGCGGTGCCCGATGGCCATGGTGCCGTTTGGAATGGCGGTGATGCAATGTTTGCGGGAGCGAGTTGTGAAGGTAAAGGTCGTGGCTGTTGGCGTTGTTGTTGTTGTTGTTGTCTGAAGGTTGGAGCATGGTTGGTTCAAAATAAAGATAGAACAGAAAAACGGCTATTTTAAAGCATCGCAGCCCGAATGAATCACATAAATTCCCTCTAAACAACGGGTTTGGGGCTAACTACACATGTACTTAAAAGTTATCTCACCTACGGGTCCTGAATGGTGGTTTGCGAATTTCCACAGCCGTAACAAAATATATATATATATATATATATATATATATATATATATATATATATATATATATATATATATATATATATATATATATATATATATATATATGTATTCTGGCTGCCAGACCATGCTTCCGATCAAGTTGAAATTTATAAAACTAGTACGTGCCCATAAAAAAATAAAAAAAATATTCCAACCGAGAGCAACGAACAACAACCACACAGGCCGTTTCTTCGCTCTCGTGTGCCCGTACGTGCGTGGCGTGGAAGTTCGCATATCACAGTTACAATGATTCGCAATTTAGGTTTTAATGGCCAATTATTCAATTGGAGCCAACGTATTTTGCCTTTTCGCAATGTCATCGCAAGGAAAAACAAAAAGAGAAGAGAAGAGAGAGAAAAAAAATTACTTCCTGGTTCGGAGCATACCAGCACTCTGATGTTACCGAAATTTATGCACCGTCTTGTTTGAAAACGATCATAACTTGCGGCATTGTGTTTTTCTATAAATGCGCATAAGAAATCGAGAAATTATTAGAATACACGAAGTCATCACTCTCCGGAAGTCCGTACGTTGTAACCCGTAATGGGGAACGCGGCTAAGCTTACCTTCCCCATCGGCCACGCCCACGCAACGTGTCTTGTCACTGGTTTGATAAATAAATGGCCAGAACTTGGGAAGCACTTGTCCGATTAATATCAAACCTTGAAAAGGCACATCCTCAGGGCCCCAGCAATATAACTGGCAAGTTTCAATTCGATCGGACCAGCGGTTGTCGAGAAACATTGATCACACACAGACACAGACATTGCTGGAATTATAGATTGATGTATTCCCCATCAATGCGAGATCATAATTGTGAAGTTTCACATTAATTTGATGAAGCGGTTCCAGAGAAAACATTTAATATTTTCTTCAATCCAACATGGCTGCCAAACCATCTGACCTATCAAGTATTCCTTGACAAACTTGTTTACCCAACGCTTGCGGAATATTTATGTGAAGTTTCCCCTCGATCTGCCTCGCTGTTCTGGAGATTTTTTATAGGTTTTAGGGTAAATACAATATGGCTGCTAAATCATGTGACCCTATGGCGTGTGTGACCCTTTTGTTGCTTGTGGATGGGCAGTCATACGTGTAAAGTTTCGCCTTGATCTATTCAGCCACTTCGGAGATTTTTTAACTTTTATTTTATTTAAAAACAATGTGGCTGCTGAATCAAGTGACTGATTATGTCATCAAATGTATTTCTGTGGATTTTTTTTTTTGTATATACTGTCGAGGCTCGTATGAGAGCTCGCACACAATGTACAAGGGGATCAAGAGACAAGAAAGGGGAGGGGGGGCAGGATGGGAAGAAAATAGCAGTGTTGAACAGATATGAGATCTGTGGAAGTGAGAGGGACTGGGTGGTGTACACAGGGTAAACAAGATGGACACTACAGGGAATTTGAAGGAGGTGGGTTTGGGGTAGATTAGTGGGGTGAGACAAGATTTTTGTTTTGGATGGGGGAAGATGAGAGATGGTGGTAAACAGCTGTTTTTGAAGACCTGGGTGGAAGAGTGGGTTTGAACAGTGTGTGGGAGTTTGTTCCAAAGGTGGGTTCCCTTGACCCTCCAAAATTTTCTTCCTGATCAGATGTAGCATTCTACATATATGCAATTATGACATCATAACAAAGGCACCTATGATGTCATAAAAAAAAAAATCACACATTCCCCATGAGGAATACTTGCCATGTGCCAAGTTTCAATTTCTTCCTTGGTGTGGTTTCAGGGATAGAGGTCCAAAGTTTTTCCATTTTGGTGAAAATTTAATTTCGATCTGACCGGTTGCAGAGAAAAACATGAAAGTTCTGTGCGGACAAACAAACAAACACGAAGACGTCATGCAGAGCACGATACTTGCAAAATCCATAAAACAAATTTGACCTAAAAATAATTGGTGGTTGAATTCAGTGTCGTGACTTGCAAATCCTCTTCAAATTTCAAGTCAATCGGATGAAAATTGAGGATTTTAGAAATCTCACCTAAGTTGCTGACCTTTTGCCTATGGTGACCTTTTGTCCTCAAAAACAATAGGCTTCTTCCTTTTGACAAATTCTACCATGTGGTGAAGTTTCGTGAAGATCGGGTTAAAATTGTGACCTGTAGGCGATAAACAGACAGACAGACAGACACAGACAGACAGATGGACCCAAATGCAATACCCTCTCCTTTGGCAAGGGAAAAAAACCAGAAGGCAAGTGCCATCAGTGGAGATGGCAAAAACGTCAAGCGTGACTAAGTGCTCCCACCCGATATCAAACGGAAGCGAGTCCCCGGACTCGAGCTGTTTCCCCGGACTCGCTTCCATTTGAGATTTCAACCTCATGATTGGAGTCGACTGGGGTGCTGTTAGAAAGGATGGTGGGTGGTGCCAACTCCTGAGACAGACATAACGAAGCGTTGCCAGGTTTTAGAAGATGGAGACAAGTTTCAATGTTCAATCTTGAGGTTGGCCAGATGTTGTTTTTCTGACCCTCCTGAGAGTGGAGACACACTTGATGCGGACTTTGTGGAATGATCTGAGGTTGCCTTCTGTCGGATTTGCCTTCCAGGAAGAGCAGGCGAAGGGGCCAGATGAGAGGAGGGTGGGATGATGGTCAAGATGATCTAAATATCGTGTACCCATCCTGTTCTGTTCCCATCTTGTCATGACCTCCCACTTTCTACTGAACTCTGTCCTCACCCAATGAAGTGGAGAAGGATATGCCTGGCCTTCACCCTGCTGTTGCCAATGTACACGTATTGTAACAGTGCCCACGTTATCATATCCTGCTCTGCCGTCTTTGCTTCCACGCTATCTGCTCTATTTAATCTGTCCTCCTCTGTTCTCCTCCCCTTTGCAAGGAAGTCTGTGAAAAGCAGACCCAACCAATGATTGTCCAGTGTGCTTGCTTATAATTACAGATTACATCATGAAATCCATAATTATTGCTTCGGATTATCTGATATTAATGAGTTACCAACTGACGGGTACTTTTCCTGATTTCATTCAATCTTTCTGCCCATCTTTTTGGATTCTGTCCTGCTCACCCAACTCTGGACATATTTCTTCTCTTCAATTAATGGTTGAGGCTATCGATCTCAAACGAGGTTAGGACCATTTTCCTCGACATATCGTCATCATGAGGCAGTCTGGGATCCTGCATCGCTTGCCAAACTCTCCAACTGTGGTGTCAAAATCATTTCCTCCACTCGGGCAGTCAACGTGTTGCCATCAATGGAACCCTCTCCTCTCGCACAGTGGAGGCTGGAGTTTACCAAAGCAATGCTTCGGCCCATTCTTGTTCCTCATCGATAAAAACAACACTTCCAATAATGCTCTGGAAAACCCTATTTTTCTTTTTTTTGCAGATTACTTCATATTGTTACCCTACGCTCATGGAGCAAAGAGCAGGGTTAAGCGATCGGTAGCGTACGTATGTCGTACGTCGTACGTGTCTGCATTTTATTGAGCATACATCGAAAACCGTTCAGTGGAGGAAATTGAAACTTTACCACATGTTACATGACCATGTAATATAGCGGGTCACTCTTTTGAGGTCAACATAAGCCAAAGGTCAACATGGCCGATTTTCTAAAATCCTCAATTTACATCAGATTGACTTGAAATTTGAACAGAATTTTTGTATCGCCTCACTGAATTCAACCACCATTTTTTATTTTTTTTTATTTTTTTATTTTTTTTAACGGTCAACTTAGGCCAAATTGCTAAAATTGTCAATTTTTATCTGATTGACTTGAAATTTGAACAGGATATTCATAAAAATGACCATCATGCATCACGTGGTCTGACAGCCATATTGGATAAAAGGGAAAATCTTAGAAAATATTCAGAGGAGAAACTGCTTAACCATTCGATGCAAAATTTAACTAACCGATCAACTACCCAGAGGAAATATGGTTTTATAAAGATGACATCATCATTCATGTGGATTGGCAGCCATATTTGATGAAAGAAAAAAGTAAAAAAACAAAACAAGTTGGCTCACACCAAGTCCTCAGGACTATGTGGGGTATGTATTCTATGAATACCATCTAGTTTTGTACAGTATCCCTCCCTCTTCTCAGCAGACAGCAGGTGTATCATGACCTATGTGGAAATTATTAGATGGACTCTGGTCTGATGCACACACACACATTCAGAAAGTATTCACACCCCTTGACTTTTTCACATTTTATTGTGTTGAAGCCTCAATTAAAAATGGATTCAATTTATATATTTTGTCACCAATCTAGCCAAAATACCCCATAATGACAGTCAAAAACATGTTTTTCAAAAATTTTCAAATTAATTAAACATGAAAAGCTGAAATGTTTTTTTGAGTCAATAAGTATTCAACCCGTTTGCTTCGACACTCCAAATTGAGCTCGGGTGCATCCAATTTCCTTCGATTGTCCTTGAGATGTCTGCACAAGTTGATGAGGCCAATTCTATTTATTACCAACGAAGGTGAAGGAGGTTATGTTTTCACCCCTTTCTGTCTGTCTGTCTTTGTGTACAAGATATCTCAAAAAGTTGTGGACAGATTCGGATGAAACTTGGTGGACAGGTTGGGTGTGTGATAAGGAAGAAGCAATTCGAATTTGGTGAAGATCCGGATCCGACGACTCTAATTTTTTAAAGGGATTCTTCAGCATTGAGATCAGGCTAAAAACGATATATAGCACGATATCTCAAAAAGTTGTGGACAGATTCGGACGAAACTTGGTGGACACTTTGGGTGTTTGACGAAGAAGAATTAGTTTAATTTTTAGTGAAGATCTGAATCCAGATCCGGTTACGAGAATTATTTTATTTATAAAGTGATTCTTCACCATTGATGGAACCAAAAACGATATGGTACTGTATAGCATGATATTTCAAAAATATATTGGGTCCGATATGTTCTCGTGGATCAAGCATTACATGGCGGAGGTGTGCACTATACCAAGTGCCCTTCTAGTTGGACATGATTTAGAAAGAAACACACCTTTCTTTTTAAGGTCTCACAGTTGACTGTGTACTTCAGAGTAAAAACTCTTCCATTAAGTCAAAGGAACTGTCCGTACAAGTCAGTGATGGAATTGTGAGGAGGAATAGATTTGTGGAAAGGGAATAAACCAATTTCTGGAGTGTTGAAAGTTCCCAAGAGCAGTGAACTCCATCATTAGGAAATTGGTAGAATATGGTACTACCCAGACTCTTCCTAGAGCTGGCAGTCCGACCAAACTGAGCAACCGGGAAAGAAGGACCTTGGTCAGGGAGGTGACCAATTACCTCATGACCACTCTAACAGAACAGAGTTCCTTGGCTGAGATGGGAGAACCTGCTGGAAGGACAACAGTCTCTCAAGCTCTTCAAAAATCCTAGTTTTATAGGAGAGTGGCCAGATGGAAGCCACTCCTGAGAAAAACGCACATGACAGCACACTTAGAGTTTGCAAAAAGGCACGTGAAAGACTGAGAGCGCGAGGCAAGATATTCTGTGGTCTGAATGGATGAACATTTAATTATTTGGCCTAAATGCAAAGCGATACGTCAAATGGGTGAAGAGCTGTGCTCAGTTTCCACCAAACACCATCCCTACTGTTGCGTACGGTGGTATGAGCATCATGCTATGGGGATGCTTTTCAGTGGCAGTCACTGGGAGACTTATGGGGATAGAGGGAACAATGAATGGAGTTCCTGCTTTAGAGTGCAAAAGACCTCAGAACGAGGCGAGGATTGACGTTCCAACAGGACAATGACCCCAAGCATACAGCCAAAGTAACACTGGAATGACTTCATAACAAGAACGTGAAAATCCTTGAGTGGCCCAGCCAAAGCCCAGACTTGAATCCCATTGAGAATCTGTGGAAAGCTGAAGATCGCTGTTCACTGATGCTCCTCATCCAACTTGACAGAGCTTGAGCAAATCTGCGAGGAAGAATGGGAGGAAGTCCCAAATTGAGATGTGCAAATCTGATAGACATACCCAAGAAGCCTCGGAGCTGCAATCACTGTCAAAGGCGCTTCTACAAATTATTGACTCGGGGTTGAATATTTATTGACGCAAGACATTTCAGTTTTCGTTCTTTAATTCATTTGTAAAAACTTGTATAAAAAAAATTATTTCCCTTTGTCCTTATGGGGTATTTTGTGTGGATTGGTGACAAAAAGTTGAAATTTAATCCATTTTAAATTCAGGCTGTAACACAGCAAAATGTGAAAAAGTCAAGTGGCGCGAATACTTTCTCAAGGCACTGTAAATGGAACATCCTTGACACCTGGAAAATCTCAGTATTGCTCTGGAAGGATCTCACCCTATTACTCGACTTTGCAGTGTAATAGTTGAAACATCTGCTCTGAGTCTGGAAGGTTAGTTGTGGAACGCCATGCCGAGTCATACCAACAGACATTAAAAAAAAGTATGTGCTGCTGCCGCCGTTCAGAGCATGGACAATCCCATAGGTTGGCATCCAAGGTGAGGAGGAAATTGCTCCTTAGGAAATAGCCTGTTGAGTGTGGTGAGAAAAGTGGCACCATTTCTCTGATAGTGCTGGTACCCAGAGTACCCCGCCAAGTGCGTGTGCATATGCATGTTTTTTTTTAGTTTTTGTTAAAGATGTGAGCCCATTTCTTCGAGGTTAAATCACATTTACTTTGAAGTGTTCATATGACATCTCTATGCTGCCTTTTATAGCAATCTGCTCAACGTGATTATCTTGTAGCTGATGTTTTCCTTTTTGAAAAGATTAACGAGACTTGATGGTAGCTTATATTCATGGCTGCACAAAGGATGCTCCTTAACCATCGATTTGCCGCTCTTCCCTGGAGCCTTTTGCACACAGCATGCTATTTTCAGACTTTATGACTGATGTATGAAGGCTTATGGATGGCCACTGAAGCAGACAAAAGTGTAGAAGGCTCCTGCAAGCCTCGTTCTGCCCAGCTGTGATGAATATTGGCTGTGATTTTGTGTTTCTGATATTTCAGCTGTTTGTGCCACCCCTGTATTCTTGCTGTTGCTTGTCTCTAACTGCTTACAGAGAAGCTTCATCTAACATCGTTCACCTATGCTATGTGCCTCATCAATGCTGCATTTCCTCTTCGTCTGCACCCCAGGCCCTTTCAAATATGTGTCTGAGCTGTGAAGCACCCTCACCACTTCTTAATTTCTCCTTCTTTCCCCTTAATCCTTCCTCCTTTTCCCTTCTATTATTATTATTATTATTATTATTATTATTATTATTATTATTCTTTTGGCCTTGTCCTGTGTATTTTGGTGTTCTCAGTTTCTTATTTGTACAGATTATCCCCATGCTTAAAAAAAAAAAAACGAAAAATGTGTGGGGGGTGGATATTGTAATCTGCTCCATCTGTCTGTCCATCCATCCATCCGTCCCTCATATTATTTCCTCCTAAACATAAATTTGGTTGTGCAGAAATTCACTGAATGTAGTTGTGACCATCACATGGAAATGTGTTTGAGCCATATCATTTTTGGCCCCATTCCTTGAGACGGGGTCAAAAAGTCTACTCCCAAAAATTGCAATTGCGCCCATTTTAAAAACATTTTTCAATGAAACTTTGTTTACGCAATTAAAATTGTGGGACCTATGAAACATTTAACGATTTTTATTTTATTTTTTGGATTTGACCCCCAGTTCATGGTTTGAACTGACTTTGGGTGAATGTTCAAAACTGGATTTATTTTTTTTTATTATCTTGCCAAAACGAAGTTTTTGCAAGATATGTTAGTCAGCTTGTGTTTTTTTAAATTTTTTTATTGTCTGTAATCACGTATAAAAAATTCTGCAGAGCACAGTTATCATTGGAAATTTTTGTAACTGCAAATCAGAGGCCAAGAGGTCCCTTTCAGTGCACAAAATTTTGAAGTTTAAGGTCAAAGGTCAAGGTCACTGTCGCAAATCAGGGGAGTCGACGAAACCCTTATTTTTTGAGTAATTTTGATCGGATAGTCTTCAAACTTCATGGGAATTTAGTTCATGGTCTG
>NC_140961.1:73489126-73529126 GCF_056783735.1 Eptatretus burgeri | reverse complement strand
ACGCCATCGTGCGGGGAATGGTCCATAGTGTTGTTGCTATTTTTGTGGATATAAATTCTAGAGCAAAGAAAATAACTCTCAGCGCACATACACTTAATCACCCATTGGACAGAAGGACGGGACCCTAACTATAAACATATACTTATCGAAATAACTGAACTGCGGGGACTCTGGCTGTTTGTGTGCAAAAGGCTTCCAAATCCATAACAATACATCCCTGAGTGAATGACCGATCCATTTATTGTATGAATGATTGTTCATAACGAATTCCTTTGTAACTCCCGGGACTCCCTGTACTGTATTTTGTATAAAACTTGCTTTTCACACGACCAGGCAGTTTGAAATGCTTCATTTTATATCGGTCATTAGCTTATTGAATGAGCACAGGGAGCTCATCGTTTGTTTAAAAATGAGTGGATCCTGTGCCTCGAGAGTAGGTATTTTTAATAATGTATCTGTTCACAGCCACTCAACAACGTCAATCCGTCAATCGTGGGCACGGCACCGATTCGGCACGGTAGTAACATCATGTGTGCACAATGTGCTATGACGTCATTATTTACCACTTTATAATCGGTATCGGCCGAATTGGAAGGTGTCTTTTACAGCTTATTTTATGAGTAAAGAAGTTGGAGTCATCTGTTTTTAGGTCATCTCGGTAGAGATGACCTAATAAAGCCGGACCAAGTGTCCGTACGTCCGTCAATTTTTCTTTCCGATCTTGAGGAAACTTAGTATGTGGATAGAGGTCGATGAGCGTTGCACAACGATGTAACTTTTATTCGGGTTCAAGGTCAGGGACCAGGTCACGAGGTCACATAAGTTATAAAAATCGCCATTTTCAAAACCTATCTAGTCTGCCATTCTTCAAGATATTCGGCAACTGTATTGATTATGAGAGTAAAAAATATTATCTTGTATCTAACCGGACAGATTTTTAAATTTCCTTCCCGTTTGATCGTCACGTGATCTGGAAGATGGCCAAAAACGCCGATGCGATTCGCAAAGAAGGAAGGAAGGAGAAATGAAATATAAATATAAAACACATTTTTAGCCTTTTGTATTTATACATTTTCCACCGAAGGTGCAAAAGTTTCAAAACCCGAAATGTAAACGTCGACATTTATTTTCAAAATATAATTTCGTGCGCACACGCCAAAATGCCGTGTCATCTTTAACCAAACTGTGTAGTAGAACTGCGCAGTAGTCCGGTCATGGCGTCTGAGCAGTGGCCAGCGTGGTTCAGATTGACTGTGATTTCTGGGGCGAAGGTGATTGTTAAGAAGTATGTTGGCAGTATAAATTCGAGTGACTGTATTGGTGATTTAATCACACAACATCTTGACAACGAATATTCTGGCCGAACGATTGCATCAATTCAGTGCATCAGCAGGGATAATTCGCAGGCTCCTCTCGATCGTGCCGATATCTAACATGATCACTGGCGGACATAGGGCTGCAGGCTGTGGGGCGAGGCCACGGATCCCGGATGAGGGGATAAGTGATAAATTATGCTCCATGCTTCGGGCTTTCTGATTAATATATCAATGAGTACATTCCATAATTAATGAATTGATAATTAATGAATCTGGCATACAAAATTTTTTTTCATACCTGACATGTTACTTTGTGCAGTGTCACGAAACTTCTGTGGAATTAATAATGAATGAATTTGCTTGCTCTAACGATTTTTCAAACCTCAATATCTCTATAAATACTTGACCAATTTTCATTCTGAAAGTTGCATTATAATCAGTGAAGAGTAATTGACAGGATTATCATAATCTCTGAGAGCAAAACCTATTTTTTGGGGGTTTTTTCTACAACCGGAAGTGAAATGTCACCAGAGAGTGGACGGATCAGAAAACCACGTATTGTACTTACTGGTGATTCTGATGTGTTAATCCGGGTACTAAATGAACAATACATATTTATTAATTATGTCATTAGTAGTACTATCCTAGTGTATCTCTGTGAACTATTTCAATCTAAATGGTTAGTTTGGACTGTTTCGCGGTTATCTGAACTGAACATTGAGAACTTGTGGTATTATAGAGATGACCCTCACCCCCACACGGGGGTAATTTTTTTTAAATTTGATATTGATGATATGTATTTAAGGATTGTAACCACATTTTTAGATTTGTTACCTCTGCCTCCAAAGGTGGATGGAGGCTGTTTTCTGTCTGTGTCTGTGTCTGTCTGTCTATCCTTTGTTTGTTTGTGAACAAAATATCTCAAGTTATGACGGATTCAGACGAAACTTGGTGGATGAGCTCAGGTGACAAGAACAAGCCGATTAGATTTAATTCAGTTCCAACTCCAGATCCAGCCTATCAGTGGCATATAATAGTCATAATAATAATTAATATAATACCATTCCTTTTACGCTGTAAGGTGCATCGTGCTGCCGAGGCAGTTTCATTGGCAAGTCCAGTCCTGGATAGGTTGCCACATCAACGCAGGTTACCCCAAATGGTTATTACCCCAGAAAGCTGGTACTCGTTTTGTTGACCTTGGAAGGATGACAAGCTGAGTCAACCCTACTTGGTGTTGATTCAACAGCCTGACAGGGACTTGACCTCAAGACCCAAGGATATTAAGCCAGCCACCTTTACCGTTAAGCCAACACCAGGCCTTTATGGAATACAAAATGTAAACTAATCGATCTGACGAGGGTATTCGCTCTCCCGAGTGCTTTTTGAGTTGATGTGCAGATTTTTAGATTTCGTAAGTATATTGATGACTTCCGTCCTCTGTTTGTGTGTTTGTGTGTTTGTTTGTAGGCACGATAACTCGAGAACGGAAGAAGCTACCAATGTCAAATTACACCACGTGATTCAGGAGGGTGATGGCTAGCGCTGATTAGATTTTGGTCAAAATCGGTCAAAGGTCAAGGTCACAGTGAGGTCAAACATTTGGTTTTTGATGGTTTGGTACAGAATCATCGTAGAAACCTCTGCTTTGCGTCGCTACCTTCTCCAGAGACAGCTTTTTATTAGACAAGGTCAGAGGTCAAGTTGACGATTTCCGAAGTACCAGTCTATGACTGCTTGTTTTGTTTGTTTGTTTTTTCAAACCAAATTTTTGAGTCGACTGTTATATTCAAATTTCCAATATCGATATGCAAGATTATACTGATATAACGGGTGTAATCGAAATATTGCTGGAGCTTACATTACGGTGATGTTGAAATCCGAGTGAGAATAATTTGAAATTTTCTCAATATTTAATTTCATTCATTTTAAGAAGATGGTTAAACCAAAGCATCCAACTCTTGCTCACACCATATATAAGCAGTAAGGATAGTTGATGGACGAAGGTGATGTTAGCTGACTCCAAGCAGATGGAATGTGACCTCACCCAATTATAGAATGAATAGAGCAGAATGTTTGTGAAGTACATGTCTTTTGATTAAATCTTTCAGCAAAGCGACGGGTAAAAATGCCTTGTAATACGAGTATATAAAGCTCAATTTGTGTTTTATTTTTTGTTTGTATCCTCTCCTCTGTCCTGCAAAGTCCCTCCTTGACACACCTAAGCTCCGAGAAAGCTTTTGTCTGCAGCTTGATAAAGTACTGCTCTCCCCTCTGGGATGGTACTTCTGCGTCCCACCTTTCTCGGCTTCACGCTGTGGAAACCAAGGCATTTCGGATCATCGGCATCTCTAGTGATGAGGCTAAGTCTTTAGGTCTGTCACTCTCTCACTGCAGGCAGGTCGGTGTTCTTTCTCTTTGCTCCCGTCTCCTCTCCAGCCTCGTCCCCACTCCTCTCTCTGCGATATGTCCCCACCCCCCCCCCCCCCCGCGCCCCATATTTCCACAGGGCTCTCAAGGTCTGCCAACACCACCCTTCTGGTGAAACTACCAAAATCAAGAATCACTGCTCACCTTCACTCTTTCATTCCTCTTTTTTCCCACCTTTGGAACAAACTCCCACACTCTTCAATCCCATTCTTCCCTCCAGGTCTTAAAAACAGCTGTTCACCATTATCTCTTATCTTCCCCCATCCAAAACCACGATCTTTTCTGTCCCCGCTAAGCCACCCCAACCCCACCTCCTTCAAATTCCCTGCTTTCCTTCCTGAAAGTCCCTGTACTGTCCATCTTGTTTTCTCCCTGTTCCCCACCCTGTCCTTCTCCCTTCTACAGATCTGCTAATGTCTCTATGTCTCTGTTCCCCACTGTTTCCCTGCCCTGTCCCTCTCTCTTCCACAGATCTGCTAATGTCTCTGTTCCCCACTGTTTTGTTCTTTCCTCTCATGCCCCTCTTGTCTCCTGCTCCCTTTGTTGTACGTTCTGTGTGTTTGCTCTTTTATCAGCCTCGACATTGTGTGTGTGCGCGCACGCGCACACACACACACACACACACACACACACACACACACACACACACATACACACACATACACACCTTTACACACACACACACCTCTGCATACACACACACACCTCTACACACACACATCTACATACACACACACACACACCTACATACACACACCTACATACACACACCTACATACACACACCTACATACACACACCTACATACACACACCTACATACACACACCTACATACACACACCTACATACACACACCTACATACACACACCTACATACACACACCTACATACACACACCTACATACACATACACACACACACACACCATATATATATATATATATATATTGTTACGGAAATGGCCCTTAGTAGGCTACTAAATATAGGATTAGCCCAGATCCCCCATTAAATGCATGTTTAGCTAGGCTGTTCGGTAAAATGGGCGTTACATGTGTGTCGGGAGGTGTCACAGGCTGTTATTTGTTTGTGCAGTGTTGGTGTGCCTCTGACTGTCCCGACTCACCCTCACGGCTCGACGACGTTTTGGAATCACATGGACCCAGCCTGCCGGAGCCCGGCACCCCGATTTGGCCTTGTCTGGTGAACAGGCCAGGCCTGGACTTGTATGCTGGACCTTGAGATAAATCAGCTGAAACCCATCGTCGATCTGGCGGTCTTGTGCCGTCGACCTTATGCGGGTGTGAACGCTTCTTCATCTTCCTTCCCATCTCCGGACGAGGCCCCGCCCAGTCGGCTGAGAGGGAGTGGCCAAAAAGAGGAAGTAAAACTAAGGGGAGGAGTTTTGTCGGCTTCGTAAAGGGGAGGAGCCGGCGGGCAGCGAACGAAGACCTCTTGGAGTAGTTGTTTGGGGGAACAGTCAGTTCCGAGGCGTGCTCGGGCTTCGAGGCGAAAAGGAAAGGAAAAGGTGGAAAAGAACTGAGAGGACCTGGCTGCTGTGTGAGTCTGGAGTCTGCTTCGAGAGTAGGTGATCGACAGGTTCAACCTGTGTCTAACGACGGAGCCTCTGACTGTCCCGACTCACCTCACGGCTCGACGACGTTTTGGAATCCCATGGACCCAGCCTGCCGGAGCCCGGAACCCCGATTTGGCCTTGTCTGGTGAACAGGCCAGGCTTGGACTTGTATGCTGGACCTTGAGAGAAATCAGCTGAAACTCATTGTTGATCTGGCGGTCTTGTGCCGTCGACCTTACGCGGGGTGTGAACGCGCCGAGGCTGCGTGCGCGGGCGCTGCCAGGAGCAAGAGTACGACGCCTCCATTTCGCCACGCGGCGTGTTCGAGCTTGGGGCTCGAATCCGTGGACATCGGCTTGTTACGAGCGACATTCGTGCTTTTGACACTTTCCTCTCGTCCATGAAACATCACCAAGTACTCTGTCTTGTCTGCATGCTGTCTACGTCTTGTTTGCATGTTGTTTGAGGTATATCTCGGTAGAGATCCCTTCGAAACCCGTAATCCGTAGTTCCCTAGTTAAGAACGGGTTATAGATTAATTAAAACATTGTCGTGAATGTTTTGCTTGTGTTGTGTTCCCCGATGTTCCCCAATAAATCTGGTTGATTCAGATGAAGTTGCCACTATGGATCAATTTGTGTCGAGTCGAGGAACGATCCGTTCGATTGGCATCTAAAACCGGAATGGTTACAGACTGGCAGAAAACGCTCGGCATTTGACAAAACCAGTCTGTAGCCGGGGTCTATTTCCCCAACTCGTAAGGTCCAGGATTACGTTGGTATCGCGATTGAAGACGCGTGACCCGAGGCCTGTGCGGAGCCAGCCGGCGTTATAAACCCCGGAGACGGCGGTGGTGAGGGTGGCGCCAAGAGTCGGGTGAGAATCCCACCACCCTGGAAACAAAATGTGTATATATATATATATATGTATATATATATATATATATATATGTATATATATATATATATATATATATATATATATATATATATATATATATATTTATATATATTTTTATATATATATATATATATATATATATATATATATATATATATATATATATATATATATATATATATATATATATATATATATATATATATATATATATATATATATATATATATATATATATATATATATATATATATATATATATATATATATATATATATATATATATGTATATATATATATATATATATATATATATATATATATATATATATATATATATATATATATATATAGAGTGGGGAGAACAAGTATTTGATACACTGCCGATTTTGCAGGTTTTCCCACTTACAAAGCACGTAGAGGTCTGTAGTTTTCATCATAGGAACACTTCAACTGTGAAAGACGGAATCTTAAACAAAAATCCTGAAAATCACATTGTATGATTTTTAAACAATTAATTTGCATTTTATTGCATGAAATAAGTATTTGATACATCAGAAAAACAGAACTTAATATTTAGTACAGAAACCTTTGTTTTGCAATTACAGAGATCAGACGTTTCCTGTAGTTCTTAACCAGGTTTGCACAGACTGCAGCAGGGATTTTGGCCCACTCCTCCATACAGATCTTCTCCAGATCCTTCAGGTTTTGGGGCTGTCGCTGGGCAACACAGACTTTCAGCTCCCTCCAAAGATTTTCCATTGGGTTCAGGTCTGGAGACTGGCTCGGCCACTCCAGGACCTTGAGATGCTTCTTACGGAGCCACTCCTAAGTTGCCCTGGCTGTGTGTTTCGGGTCGTTGTCATGCTGGAAGACCCAGCCACGCCCCATCTTCAATGCTCTTGTTGAGGGAAGGAGGTTGTTGGCCAAGATCTCGCGATACATGGCCCCATCCATCCTTCCCTCAATACGGTGCAGTCGTCCTGTCCCCTTTGCAGAAAAGCATCCCCAAAGAATGATGTTTCCACCACCATGCTTCACGGTTGGGATGGTGTTCTTGGGGTTGTACTCATCCTTCTTCTTCCTCCAAACACGGCGAGTGGAGTTTAAACCAAAAATCTCTATTTTGGTCTCATCAGACCACATGGCCTTCTCCTATTCCTCCTCTGGATCATCCAGATGGTCATTGGCAAACTTCAGACGGGCCTGGACATGCGCTGGCTTGAGCAGAGGGACCTTGCGTGCGCTGCAGGATTTTAATCCATGACGGCGTAGTGTGTTAATTATGGTTTTCTTTGATACTGTGGTCCCAGCTCTCTTCAGGTCATTGACCAGGTCCTGCCATGTAGTTCTGGGCTGATCCCTCACCTCTCATGATCATTGAGGCTCCACGAGGTGAGATCTTGCATGGAGCCCCAGACTGAGGCAGTGTGACTTATCTTGAACTTCTTCCATTTTCTAATAATTGCGCCAACAGTTGTTGCCTTCTCACGAAGCTGCTTGCCTATTGTCCTGTAGCCCATCCCAGCCTTGTGCAAGTCTACAATTTTGTCCCTGATGTCCTTAGACAGCTCTCTGGTCTTGCCCATTTTGGTGAGGTTGGAGTCTGATTGATTGAGTGTGGACAGCTGTCTTTTATGCAGATAACGAGTTCAAACTGGTGTAATTAATGCAGGTAATGAGTGGAGAATGGGAGGGCTTCTTAAAGACAAAACTAACAGGTCTGTGAGAGCCGGAATTCTTACTGGTTGGTAGGTGATCAAATGCTTATTTCATGCAATAAAATGAAAATTAATTATTTAAAAATCATACAATGTGATTTTCAGAATTTTTGTTTTAGATTCCGTCTTTCACAGTTGAAGTGTACCTGTGATAAAAATTACAGACCTCTACGTGCTTTGTAAGTGGGAAAACCTGCAAAATCGGCAGTGTATCAAATACTTGTTCTCCCCACTGTATATATATCTATATCTATATCTATATCTATATCTATATCTATATCTATATCTATATCTATATCTATATCTATATCTATATCTATATCTATGTACATGCTTTAAAAACTAAACTATGGAACCAAATTTTGCCTGTTACCTGAGGGTACTCCATCTATGGTTTCTGTCAGGGTAGCATATTTAGGGTGGGAGGAAGACCCCAATTCTATGTTAATGTGTATCACATCACGCCACCCGATGGTGTCCGGTATTATTATTACAAATCGTCTTTTATAAAGAATGTTCAAATAACTTCACAATATGCATTACAGTCATGTTGAAATCGAAGTGAGAACAATTAGAATTTTTCCAAATGTTTAATTTCACTCATTTTCAGTGAAAGATCAAAGCAAACAACACTGAGCCTCACAACGAAGCTTTAGTGAGTTTTGCTCGCACCATATTTATAAGCAGCAAGGATGGTTGATGAAGATGATGATAGCTGACTTCAAAGCAGATGGAAGATGACCTCGGGCAAACGATCGGGTGAATTGAGCAGAATGATTGTGAAGTACATGTTGCCTTTTAATTAAATCTGTCAGCGAAGCAATGGGTACTTTTGTATGGTATATTTAATGTGATGTCACTTGCCTCTCTTGATTCTTATGAAAAATAGAGGCTAATTTCATGTTTGTGTACTGTTTTTAAAATGTGACCGACATCCCCCCTCCAAGATCCCAAGATCTTATTTTGGCAGGATGAAATATTTTCCTATTCGGTGCCAGTAACATGGATTTTTATTTATTTGTTTTTAATTTTGAAATACCAATAATTTGTAAGGATAAATCTTGAGTACTTTAAACAAAATGAAAATGCAAAATGTATTTATTTATTCAAAAAGTCACTTTGGTACAATTACATTGGGATCGGCATATTTTCACCTTTTATGGGCCATATTTTGTGCAGTATAATCATTGGCATTGGAAAGGAAATATCGCAAGAAATGGTCTCTGCTGGGACATGAAAATTTATCGTAAGTGGAGGTGTCAACCTTACCAAAATGTCTTGAATGATGTTGATTTTGATTATCCTGGCGAGAGGACAACGGACCCAAATAGCATTTGAGTCCGTTTGTCTATCTGTGTCTCTGTTCCCACATCATGTGCCAACATCGACCACAATTTTTACATGTTATCTTTTTCTTTATTTTTCAACCAAGTACCTCCATATAAAGTATGTACAATTAGAACATGAGTACATCTTTAAAGTATGTGCGGTCCAATTAGAATATGAGTCCGTCTTATTTTCTAATTGGACCTCACATATGAAAGAGTGGCATTTCTATATGTGTAGGAATTGCGTCGCTCAGCGGGTGGGTTGCCCACACAGCTCAGATGGCAGAGCACTGCTACGGTTTGCTAGAGAACCTGGGTCGATTCCCGGTCTGGGCCCGTAATTTTTCCACATATATTGAAAATAGTATGTCTATAAAATACGTGCTATAAAACCACACAGAAAAGTCCTGGTATGGCGAGGGCCTGCAATCTTTGATTACTCTTTCCAGTTGACAACTTGTGGCAAAGTATTTCTGACTTTCTGTAAGGTGGTGTATTGATGCACCACCTTACAGTGGTATTGATACACCAACTATGGGGTGTTAATATTTGTATGCGGCCTTTGATTCGATATGGAACAAATTGGTTATTATACTAGTGCAGCCTGCAGGTATGCTTGCAGATTGCACTAGTGTAATAATATTGCGGCACATCCTACGTGCTGGGGTACATCCTACGTGTAGTTTATTTGTGTTCCTGATCGAGATGTGTTCACTATAATGGTTTTTCGTTTTTGGCACCATTCATACAGACCCCTAAATGCATACAACCACCCATGATAATCCTACATGACACTCATACCCCCACTGTGTGTTCTGCTTCATCGACATCATCCCCAGGCAAAAATGCTAGTTAGAATTGGGAGTTTTACTCTCTTACATATAGTTGGAAACAGGTCCTGTTGCAGTAGTCTGAAGAGAATTACTACAGGAGAGAATGCTATTTTTGCCTGGGTCATTATATATATATATATGAGCAGACTCTAATCCGCTTGGAGGAACATGCATCTCCAACGGCTGGCTGCCAGTGCATGGCTCTCTTGTCCAATATGGTCCCTACCATACCTTTTTGAGAGTCCCAAATCACTTGTGATATATGCTGAGCTTTTCCTTTTAGCCTCAATATCCTTCATGATTTTAAATCTCACTGTGTGAAAGGCTGGATCTTCTAGTTTTTGGTTTTCCTGCTGAAGCAATGATGTGGTGGGAGTTTGAGCTATCACATCGGGTTGTGCATGCAATCTGATAAGACGCTGATAAACATATGCGAAGACCTGCACGGAGCACATCACAGTCGAGTACAGTATCATAATTTTGCACACTTTCAATCGATTTGATGAAGGCATGCCTTGCTGTGTGGACAAAATGCTTTTGTGAAGCGAAAAATGGCCATACCATCCAATAGGCTGTTGAAACCATAAATTGTCGAGCCAGTGATTTTTATTTTTCCAAAAAAAAAAAAACCTCAACTCAATTTCAGAAAATAAATTCTGTTACGTGATTGTTTTTTGACATCGGGAAGAAGATGTTTGTTTTTTTTTAAACATAGGACCTTGTGTTTGTGTTTAACTTGCCAGGACAAAGCAATCCTTGTTTCCGTGTTTTCAAACAATGTGGATTGTTATTACAGGGTAATTATGCATTCACAAAAATTTGTTCTCACTGTGGCAATTGTCATAAGCGGGGATTCGTTGTATCCAGGGTGCCTTGTACAGAGAGAGGTCTGACTGTACTCTATGTGTAAACACGCAATGCTTACAATGGGTACTGCAACCCTTACCTCTGTACACCATCTGTAGATGATAAAGGATTACCACTTCTAACCGTTGTGCACTGTCAGTAGATGCCAAAAATCCACAGATACTTCTTGGATCATATCACCATAAAATCTAAAAAGATCTGCTTCCTTTGGTAGTGAGCGTGATACTGTGACGTGCCATTATCTTTGGTCACATGACTCTCCGTGAGCAGGAGCGAAGCCCCACGGTCCGACTTGTATTTGCAGACAGTTTTGTGATTTATTTTTCTTCAATTTTCTAGCCCACCTCAAAAAAAAAAACAACTAAATGTGAGTGAGTGAGTCAGTTCGTAAAAAGGTGGCAAGTTGTAACATCTAGTAGAACTGGACTTGAAGCTTGCAACATGGAAGGAACGTGAAAGATCAGGAAATTTCTGGTTACTTCCGGATATAGAATTGTGTTGCAATTATGAACAGTTTGTGAACGGAGGGACTTTTGCAAGTGTTCTCTCTCCGAAGATATAGAAATGGGAAAGCAGAGTGAAATGGAGGAAAAGCGGGGAAGAAAAGCCAGTCACCAGTTGCTTTGTAGAACTTGCAGTGTGTGCTGTAGTGTTGCGTGTATCGCTTTTGCTTTTCCTACAAAAGAAATCCTTGTCGGTTTGGATTTGGATTGATTAAAGAACATTGGAGTATTTTTTGCATGTGCTGACTTTCATATTGTTTTGTGCATTCCAATCATGCTCCATCCTCAACCGAAGTGAAAGAAGAGTCCCACTTGTTGGTGTACGTTTTCTTTTTCTTTTTTCTTTTTAAAAATATTCTTCTCTGCAACCGCAATTTTTCACTACATGTGCTTGCTACTACTCATGTAGAATGTTTTAATGATAATTATGACATCATAGGTCATGTAGCAGCCATGGTGGAAAAAAAGTAAAAACATTGGACTTCTTATCTGTATCTCTGAAACCACTCCGTGGAAAAATAATTGGAACTGAGCACATGTGAAGTTGTCCCGATGGGGGAAAAAATGTGGGATTTTTGTGATGACGTCATTGGTGGCTTCGTTATGATGTCCTGATTGCATACGTCAAACTCTTTATCGATCGGTATGAAAAATTTTTTTAAGGGTCATCTGGAGCTAAATTGTATGGATGGGGGGGGGGGGAGGATTGATTGCAACATCGGTCACGTGGTTCGGCAACCACGTTGTTTTTAACATCTTTGAAATGGCTGAGCAGATTGAGGCAAAATTTTACAGGTATATTCATGAGGAGCAAAAAGTTCTCCACCTATGATGTCATAGGTCACATGTTTTGGCAGCTGCTGGATGTTTTGTTTTGTTTTTGATGAATAAACCTTTTAAAATGCTCATGTCCAGAACGGCTTGACAGATCGAGGGTAAACTTCACCCATATGTTCCCCAACCCTTGGGGATACCAGGGTGTTCATAAATAATTAATAGGTCACATGGTCTGGCAGCCATATTGGATTGAACAAAAATCTATAAAAACAAATTCTCTTGAATCGCTTCATTGATCAACATGAAATGTCACAATTATGATCTCGTCATCAAGGGGAATATATATATATATATATATATATATATATATATATATATATATATATATATATATATATATATATATATATATATATATATTTATATATATACATATATATATATCTATATATATATATATATATATATATATATATATATATATATATATATATATATATACATACATACATATGTTTTAAATTTCAATCTGATCGGACATATGGTCTGGCAGCCAGGTTACTCAATATTTTTAATCGAACTTGGTACAAGTATGTATAATGATGTGATCATGTGGGCAGATTCATATCTATTGATGTCCTGATGTCAAAGAGTGCTGTTCTATTTTTATTATTGTTGTGTTTTTTTTTTCCCCCCTTTTCTTTGCTCATTGTTCTTTTGGCATTTTGAGCATATATGAGCTTACATTTTAGTGGTTAGTTATTGTGTATTGATCTGTACTTCAAAAAATTTGTTAGTTGCTTGACGAGAAAGATAGCTTGGATGTAAAGCATTTGTCCTTGAGCTAGATATTCTTGCTTCAATTCCTCACTCAATTATTTTACTTTCGCCCTGGTGTTATAAATGGCATTATATAAAAGAATGTGCTGTCCGTTAGATGGTATGTTAAGTTGCGGACCCCTTTACCAGGTGGAGGTTGAAGACCTCAGTGTATTTTAAGAGAAGGCAAGTCTACTGGCATCCTTGCCAAATTCTAAATTCCAGCCAGTCAAATGTGGGGCCGAGAAGCTAGTTTGTGAAAGACTCACTGCAACTCGACATGCTTTATGAGCGAGCAACCCCAAAACTATTGGGATGGTGTAAGATAATGCTTGTTGAAGGATAAGTGGATGAATTGAGGATGAGGAAAAGGTTTTGTTGGAGGTGTTTGTGTTTTTATCTCGCCTGTTCGAAGAACAGAGAGCTATAGCGATACCCCCAGCGTGAGCGTCAGCGTGAGTGTGAAAATGTTAAAGTTTTTGGTGCAAGTTATTTTTTCCTTTCTAATGTTTTTATCTACCACACTATTTTTTATACACCTGATATATATATATATATATATATATATATGTATATGTATATATATATATATATATATATATATATATATATATATATATATATATATATATATATATATCGGGGCGTATTATGTGATACCAGTCGTCTGTCTGTCTGTCTGTCTGTCTGTCCGTTCATGTCCGCACTCTAACTCCCAAAGTTTTCAACTTTCATGTTTCATATTTGGTACATAGGTACAGACTGTGGAGACGGTGTGTTGTGACATACGTTCGTCATCTAAAGTGGTTGCCATGGCAACCAGGATACTGTTTTCCATCCGTTCCTGTCCGCACTCTAACTCCCCAAGTTTTCAACTTTCACGTTTCATATCTGGTACATAGGTACAGACTGTGGAGACGGTGTGTTGTGACATACGTTCGTCGTCTAAAGTGGTTGCCATGGCAACCAGGATGCTGTTTTCCATGTCGTAGCACAATTCTGTGTATACCTTCTTGTTCGGGCGTTTATTGTGCTCACTTGCGCTCTTGTTACTGATTACAATATACATATATTGCTTTAAAATTATTTGGATCAGACTTCACTGCTTTATAAAAAAATATTAATTATTAGACAAGTCTTTTTAAAACGATAAATGTATAAACAGGCGAGGATTGGGTGGCTTTGACACCAACTCTGGTTTATTCTTGTTTTGACTCTGCGTATAGGTTTTATTTACTTACTTATTTGTTTATTTATTTTTAAAGGCTTGAACCTTTTTTAATTGTGAATTTAGAATGTGCAATTTAAGCATTTGGCCCTGTACTTTGTGTTAACCTAGATCAACTGGGTGTCTTCCCATTCATTTAAAGGCTCTTCGCTGTTGCAATTCTAAATTTATACCATTATTTTCACTTTTTTATTTATTTTTTATTTTCATCTAAAACATTTTCTAAATCTAAAATGACCCTTTGTTGTGGCATAATTTTGCAGGGAGAGAGATGCAGAAGTGCGGCTAAAATGCCATACGTAGATCGCCAAGGCCGCATTTGTGGCTTTCTTGATATCGAAGACACTGAAAACAGTGGAAAGTTTCTGCGACGATACTTCATTCTTGACAGCAAGGCCAATGGCTTGTATTGGTTCATGGACAACCCACAGGTAACTTGTTTTCCAATCCTCTTTATTTGCTTTGGAAAGTATTGCAATTTGATTTGTAAAATCAATTCGTATCGAGCTGTTGTGCTAATAAAGTAAAACTGTACATAAAGTTGATTTCAGTGATGGAGGTGAATGAATTACAGTGAATTAAATAAACATAGTTGTTCTCGCTCCGAAGCGGTTGCGAGACCATTGTGACCTGTCTGTCTGTCTGTCGGTCGGTGTGACTCTGCATATTTTCCCTTTAAAAATGTTTTTCTCTGCAACTGCTTGTCCAAATGATGCGAAACTTTAAACGTAGGGGGGACTGACTTCCCATGGAGAAGAATTCTGTTGATGTGTGCCATCACAGGTCACATGATATGTCTGCCATATTGGATTAAAGCCAAAAAATTATATGTCTTCGAAACCGCTCAACAAAAATGATTGAAACTTTGCATATGTAATGAACTCCACATGGGGTATATAGGGTAATCACGATGATGTAATCGGTGAAGTGGTATTTCAGCCTTAATTGGTTGAATTGAAATCTTTATGCAAAAATCTGAAGCTTCACATCTGATCGACCTGATGCGAGTGAAGAATTGAATTTATGACTTCATCGGTCAAGTGGTCTGGCGTCCATATTGGATTGAATATTAAAACGTTAAAAAATATAAATCTTCTCCAGAGCCACTTAACAGATTGATGCAAAGCTTCATATGTATAATTGAATAGCCATGGGGAACATATCCATCCATCCATCCATCCATCCATCCATCCATTGGAACCATACTCTGTGCAGAGTGTTGGTGCTCCCTAAGCAGTCTCCTGGGTTATTGGGCACAATCCTGGACAGGTCGCCACTCTGACACAGGATACCACCAAGCTGGCACTCATTTTGCTGATCTCGGAAGGATGACAGGCAGAGTCAACCCCAGCTCGTATTAATTCAACAGCTGAGGGGGATTTGAAGTCAGGATCCTGGTATCCGAAGCCCAACACCCCTAACCATTAAGCCAACACCAGGCATGTGGGGAACATATCATGTGAAATTTATTTAGTATTCACCTTCACTGATGCAATTTTGTGTTCATGTGCTTCAAATTGCTTGTTAAATAATCTAATAATTGATCAATAATCAATAGAGCTACGGATAATGGCAATGTATGTGACATAATAGAGTGTAAAGATGGTACGGGTATATGGGCTATAATAGCGTGTTCAGTTAACGATGGTATTTTTGTTCAGAATCAGCATAAGGCAAGATTATGCGGTCTATGAGTGCTGTTCTATTTATGTGTTGTTTCTTTGAAGAGGACGCATTTATTCCTAAAACTGACTTTGATTTGTACAGTACCTATACAAAGTCTAAACTGCCTTTCAAAATTTTCACCTTTGGTTACCTTGTCGCCAGGAATAAAATTGCATTAAATTGGACTTTTTCCACCTTTATTTTTACACATCGTAACCCACCCACAAAAGGTGAAAATTTTAAAAGGGGGTGTAGACTTTCTATAGGCACTGTATATAAACCAAGCCATTAATTACAAGAGCGAGTAGTCCTTTGCAATGAATGTCCCCTCCCGATGTGATATAATAAATTGTCCAATGTACATTCATGAAGCAAAAACATGCATGCAGCTTCAGAATAACCACAGGTGTGAAGGACAGACAGACAGACGGACAGCAAACCGATAGTCCCCTTCCGTGAAACCTGCAGTGGACTAATATTTATCAGTGCTGAATAGCTTTCCTTGGTTCGATTGCCATTGATACTTTTATTATTGGAAGTACCTGAAAACATTCCTCGACAGTAAGTTGTTCCAATGATCACAGTTCGGGTTGGAATCTCTGCAAAAAATTAATGAACAACCATCATATTGTTATGGCTGTGGAAATTCGCATTACACCATGAAGGGCCCGTAGGTGAGATATCTCTAAGTACATGTGCAGTTAGCCCCAAATCCGTTGTCGAGAGGGAATTTATGTGATTCATTCGGGCTGCGACGCTTTGAGATAGCCGTTTTTCTGTTCTATCTTTATTTTGAACCAACCATGTCTCAACCGCCATCACACAACAACCACTTTAACCACCACGCCAGCCATCGTCACCAACGACAACCAAAGTTTAGGCAGGATTTCGGATTCGGACTGGATGGGTTCTCCACGCGGGCGTGTGTGTTAAGCTCCAATGGGCAGAGCCCATGTGTTAGCGTGGGGAGCCCCTCGAGACGTGAGGCTTGTGTTTTTTTTTTATGCGCAGGGTGGCGTCATGGCACGTGTGGTTGGAATCCGGCAGGAGGGTGAATCCTTGCCGGATGGTACTGTCCAAGAGGGACGAGGGACGCGAACAGCTGTCATGACGTCACGCCAAAGGTGCGCGGCTGTGAATTGCCGCGCTGGTGCACAGGTTGCGAGTTGCTGCACTGGTGCTGCGCAATAAAAAAAAAGCAAGCCTCGCTTTCGGGTGAACAGGATTCCCGGGCATGGGGTGGAAGACCCCCCTGCCAGGGTACAGGATCACACGAGCTAGGGGGAAGGGTTAGCTTAGCTCGACCGGCTCCATGGGGCAGGGGTAAGTCCTCATGGGGCCCGTGGAATGGATTAGTTAGGGTGATTTTAGCTGAGCTTTAGGTTGGGAAATGGATAGATGGGAATAATTTAGAAGACAGAGACAGACTTTGGATGTGTAGAAGGGACGTAGTTTAGCTACGTAGTGTTAAATGGAACGTGCTGTAGTTTGAGGGATGACTTGGGAGCACGAGGTAGTTTGGGGAGGTAGTTAGAAGGATGGCAGAGTTCAGCGGTGTGTGTGTGTGTGTGTGTGTGTGTGTGTGTGTGTGTGTGTGTGTGTGTGTGTGTGTGTGTGTGTGTGTGTGTGTGTGTGTGTGTGTGTGTGTGTGTGTGTTGAAGAGTTGTGAGGTGAGTACATGGTGAGTGAGTGAGGCCAGCGGGTCTGTATGAATAGAGCGAATGGGGAAAGCATGGTGCGATGAGTGATTGGGGGGAGGCGTGACTCCCGCCCAAGGGACCCCGGAGGTCAGTGTAAAGTGAGTTAGCTGGGTTAGTTAAATTGAAAAATGGAGGTAGTTTTGCTGTTGGTGGGAGTGTAGGCTCGAACCTGTTTTGGAGGGGTGCAGGAGCCCTGTTTACGGGTTGGGAGCGTGGCTGCGAAAGGTGAGTATCGCTGAGTGGGTACCCCGGGCACCAGGCTAGTCGGCCGTAGTAGGCCAAGGGCCCATGGGGGGCCGGGATAGCGTAGTGGGCACAGGTGCGCCCGCATGATGTGGGGATCCGGGGCGCCGTTAGCCGCGTGGGCAGTGTTGTGGGCACGGGTGACCCTCGGAAAGGGGCCCGGGAAGCCAGCCTGCCACGTGAGCGTTTCAGGGGAGTCGCCAGGGAGGGCACTCCCCGGTGTTTAGGGAGCTGGTAGGCTCGGAGGCAGTGTAGTGCCCGGGGGTGCCATAGCTGGAGAATCGGTAGAGGGTAGTGCCTGCCAAGGGGAGCCACACGTCCCAGCCATGAAACCGTGTGAGGGCACAGGAAGAAAATTGGGGGGCGAGGCCCAAAATTGTAAGGACACCAACACGGGTGACGGGAATCTGGGTTGTTAGAACCAATAGTTTAAGCGCGAGGCGCTTGTTGAAGCCCCGGGGTAGTTTAAGAGATAATGGTTAGGGTAGATTAGGAGATGTACCCCTCCGCACCATCCATCCCTTCGCTCTCGTTGTGTGCCGCTGGACCCACTTTGGGTTAGATCGCTGAAGTCTGGGGAGGCCATCCTGAGGCTTCGTTGGGCCTCGACACAGGACACTAGCTCTCCCTGGTTCCCCTCCGGGAAGGGAACGTCGGGGTTGGGAGTAGGCTCGGTGACGAGATAGGTTCGCCGAACAAGGACAGTAAAGGGGGTTGGGGACGATTTATAGTGGGGAAGTAAAAAGAAAAACATCAAAAAAATAAGTTGGGGCTAAATTGGTTTTGACAAATTAAGGGAGTGGGTATAGGCAGTGACAGGCAAAGGCGATAGGTGGGAGGGAGACAGTAGGCAGGTCCAAGCCCGCCTTCTGAGTGGCCAGCACCACCGCACTCCCTCCATCAAACTGCACTGCAAGGCAAAGGCCGGCCAACTTCATCGGCAACTGTTGTTTTGCTGTGAGGCCTGTACCGGCCGGATCGTCTGCAGCTGCTGTGCGTCAAGGCCTGTGCCGGTCGTATCGTCCGTCGGCTGTGTTCGCCTGCAGCGGCCCTGTTCTGCCGGCTTTGTATGCCTGCTGATTTTTCCATGCCATGCCCACTGCCCACATCATCAGTTTGCCCCCGTTCAATTTTACTTTGCCCCCCTTATTCATTGCCATGTGCGCCAGGATCGTCGCAACAGTTTGCAAGCTGCAGGGACTGCCCTGTAGGCAGCCGCACCATGGGACCGCATTGGTGGCCCGTGCAACGTTGTTTGCTGCGTCAGATCATCGCGCGTACTGCAGGGACTGCCCTGAAGGCAGCCGCATCACGGGACCGCATTGGCGGCCCGTGCAACGTTGTTTGCTGCATCAGATCATCGTGCATACTGCAGGGACTGCCCTGTTGTAGGCAGCCGCATCACGGGACCGCATTGGCGGCCCGTGCAACGTTGTTTGCTTGTCAGATCATCGCGCGTACTGCAGGGACTGCCCTGAAGGCAACCGCATCACGGGACCACATTGGCGGCCCATGCAACGTTGTTTGCTGCGTCAGATCGTCGCGCGTACTGCAGGGACTGCCCTGTAGGCAGCCGCACAAGGAGACTGTATTTGCGCAGCCCATGCGCCGTTGTTCGCTGCGCCCATTTAAAAGGGGGAGGCCTAGGACTGTGTGTGAGCAGCCGGCCACGTTCCCTACCACCTGCATTGCTTGAGCCAGAGACTGCATGCAAACAGCCTGGCTCCCTGCAAACTGCTTTTCTCTTTGCAGAGTCCATTGATCCTGGGCCATGGTTTAGTGTAAAATTTGTAAGTAAGGTTAAGATGTACTGTACATATGAGTGCGCCCCCGGCATGTCTGTCTAGCGCCGGCAATTTAATATAAGTCGTCCGTATGAGTGGGTTTGTTTAGTGAGTTACTCAGCCCTCAGGTTATTTATTTTGGGGACACGAATACCATGAATGTCGCACTCAGGGATCCGAAGGTAAAACGTACTCGGTAGAACTACACATGATGGCACACGAGAATTTGACGACTCGGGACGAGTCTGTAAAAAGGGGAGGGGGTAGTGTTACGGCTGTGGAAATTAGCATTACACCATGAAGGGCCCGTAGGTGAGATATCTCTAAGTACATGTGTAGTTAGCCCAAACCCGTTGTTTAGAGGTAATTTATGTGATTCATTTGGGCTGCGACGCTTTGAGATAGCCGTTTTTCTGTTCTATCTTTATTTTGAACCAACCACGTCTCAACCGCCATCACACAACAACCACCTTAACCACCACGCCAGCCATCGTCACCAACTACAACCACGCTCCAACCCTCAGACAACAACAACAACGCCAACAGCCACGACCTTTACCTTCACAACTCAATCTCGCAAACACCGCATCACCGTCATTCCCAAACGGCACCATAACCATCAAACCACCACCGATAAACCCTCCACCACCCTCACCTCTCTCCTCCTACGGCCATTCCCGCACCACCTGTGAACACTGAGCGTTGGGCTGTCTTGGGCTCGTTCAGCGATACGCACCGAGCCGCGAGTGCAAATAGCGGCCTTTCCGAGGGAGAATTCGGATCAGGAACGTTACATGCCCGCTTCTGATCCGTCCAATTAGCAAGCGCGGAGCGGCTTGGCCCCGCCTCCAGGCGCGTCTGTGTGAAATCGATATATGCAAATTCTAGGATCAGGGGAGGTTCACGCCCCACTTTTCCTCCATCCAATGGGCGAGCGTGGCTCCGCCCCCGAGGTCATCCTGATCCGGATATTTGCATATTGTTTTCTCCTGCCGCCTATAAAACGGCGAGTGCAAGGCGAATCGTGGCAGTAGCAGTGTGTGTCGGCAGGGCAGAGTGAGTCGAGTCATCGGTGTGGCAGCGAGTTGGGTTCTGCAGTCGGCTGAGGAAAGTTGCGGGAAGAGGCAAAGGAGCTCGGGTCTGAGGCGAGAAGGACGGTGGTCGGCGACGAGGTCGCGGTGTGAGATCGCTCGTCGTGGGACCCAAGCCAGCCAGCCATTCTCCTCCCCCAGTGCATCAACAATTCCCCCTTTCCCCCGCGCTGAGATAGTGCAAAAAGGGGGCCCCGTTCCCACCCCACTCCAAACGTCGTGCCAACGAAACCCGCCAAGGAGCACTGAGTCGGGGCACAGCCACGCGGCCACATATGCGGCTCGTCCGCCAACGCGTCACGAGGACGCGGGTAGGACACCCCCGGTCTCGCGGACCTGGCCGCTCCTCCAGGTCACGCGCACATATTGGCCTCCAGGCCTGTCTGCCCCCTTGTCTATGAGGGTGGCTTCTTACCTTTGCTTTTGAGTCAATGTGTGTTGGCGCCGTCTGTAAAGTAGAACTGTATAAGTGTTGCCGTGTGTACGCGTATTCGGTAGTAACTCTGTGTCATTGTTTCTTTTGTTTTAACTGCTATCTCTGCATTTTGACTGTTTGGCTGTATATGTGTGCTTTCCGTGTGTCGCGTAATAAATGTGCATTGTGTGAACTGTTTTCCCGTTTCGCTTCGTCTTTTCTTTGTTGATCCTCCATCTTGCTTCACGTGAAGGGTTCGTAGTGGGCTTAATACGCCCGGTAATTAATCTGCACCGTCCAGGTCGGCGATAACACCGCTCGGTTATCCCGATAGCACGGAACGGACCGCCCGAGCGGCCCGTGTCCAGAGTCAACCTGCGGCGATGTGCGATCGCCCGGTCGACCATTCGCGCAGGTACTTAGGTAGATCGAATTTGGCGAGCGACCCTATCCTGCGCGGGTGGGCAATTGGCACGATCGTGGTGAGGTTAAACCCCCCCACCCGTGACTAGCTCCCGGCGTTGGTCCGAGAGGGTCACTATAGAATTGTCCGTTCCGGTGGGCGAGGCGGCCGCCATTCGAGTCGAGCGGCCGATCGCACGCCGGCGGGCGCGAATTCGCAACATTATTACTCATTTGTGAAGAGTGGGCTGTTGGGTGTTGCGTCACAAAGTGAACCATTGCTCGGATGGATGTTAAACTGGTTTTCCCAAATGTTGGCATCAATTGGTGGATGCTAAAAATGCTGCGGTGCCTTTGGTAGGAATATGCAAGTTATTGCCAGCCCTCTGGTCAAATTACAAATTTCTGCCACCTTCAATCGAATGTCAGGTGTGGCTAGCCAGTTCTTAAAAATATTAGGTGAATAACCTTCCCGAGCCGACTCTCCCAGAAGGTGGGAATAATTGGTGGAGTAGTGGTGGTGATTGTGCAGCACATATAACCTGTTGCATAATTGCCACTTGCTATGTGCAGGGCAGGATATCTCTGGTATTTGGAGTCTAAATATGCCTCTCCATTGGGAACCAGAATTATTAGCTGGTATTCAGTTTTAGTAGTAAATTGTGCCAGTTATCTTCGTGACCTCACAGTGTCTCTGAAATATAACTGGTATGTTCCCACTATCATGCTATGTACGATTCCAAATCCCAATGCATTTTGACATATTAGTTTTCAGCTTGACTCATTAAATCTGCAGTCTCATTTGACTCTCATCCTCTCCCCCCCTACTAAACCCCACCCTCCCAATGACTTCTTGACTTGGTTATTGCATTTTCAATTAACTTTTCTCTTGGTCAGAGTAATATTTTAATCTGCTGAAAACCATGCCAGGATTGCCATGATGCTGCTAAGATTTTATGCTGCTCAAGCATCGTATGTAGAGGGCGAGGAGAAAGGATGTGGGTGTATCATTAAGCAGCAAATGAAGTTTAATTAATTCATTATTTTCTGTACAAGCAGCGTTATCTTTTTATTTTATTTTCGAATTAAATTTAAAAAAAAAATTTGACACTCATGAAACAACATTGTGATTGAGGGCAAAAATGGAAACGTCTGGTGATGGAAATGAGGACTTTATCAATCGGAATAGTTGATTGAGCAATTATTGTTGTTTTGCGGCTTCGAATCTGAAACATTCATGATTATTACCCTCACCAGAGGAGAGGGTATTGCATTTGGGTAAAGGCCCGGTCACACCTTGACGTTTTAGCCAGCAATGGCAACGTATTAAAATGTATGTAAAACGCTGGCTTACGTTGAACTTTTGATGTTTTTTTTTAAAGATTCGGACGTATTCATAGCGACTTGGTCTTATTTATAACGCATTGGTAACGGACACAGAACGTTTCGTTGTGTTATAGATAACTTATACCAACGAATGCTGAACCTGTTGTCGGCCTACACAACCGATGCCCAACGATAGTCTAACTTAGGCATAGCGCGTTGCACGCATCGCCGACGATGTCGTGACGTAGCCTATTAAAAGGCTGACGCACAACGATTCGAATCATAACTGCCGTAGAAATGGAAGTGTCAACATCGCGGTCACACCTTGGCGATCTTGCCAGCGTATGCCGACCTAAGAAAAATGTGTCTGAAACGTTGGGGCACGTCAAATACGGTATGAGTAAGTTTAGTATACGTGAGTAGAACGCTGAAGTACGCTATCATACGTCGTAGTAAGTAGAGTACGTCAAGAAATTTTAAACATGTTCAAAATTTTACGACATACTCGGCGTATGACACACGTTCCGCATGCGATGGGGATAAGTTTTACACACGATATGTGGACGCTTACACACGTCCACAAACGCTACTCATAAGTCGAAACACGTCGCGGTAATGTCTTTTTTACGCGAAACTTATTTCTAACTTATGTTTGACGTGCTTTGAACCAATTCTTTACGTAGTCCCAACACACATCGAAGTATGTAGACGTATTCCAATGACGTCTTCCGGTCGACCAAAAAAAAATAAATGAACGTGTTTTTAGCTTGCAACTGCCATATAAAGACGTGTTCCCAGCGGTTTTGGGAATTGGTATCTAAAAATGCTGCTCATAAAACGGGAACCCAACAGTGTTTTTGAGTCCTTTTTGAGTCTATGTCCATGTCAGCAGTAACAGTAACAGTATCAGTATTAGTATTAGTATTAGTAGTAGTTTGTTCATGTTGGCAGTAGTAGGTGAGTGTGAGGGGGACGGTGTGGGTTATGATGGATCGTCCTTGCGTCCGCGTGTCCACGGGTAAGAGACATCTTTTCACCATTGTTCGAAGTTCTTCGCGGCTAATTTTTTTATGGGGCTTTTTCAACAATGAGCTATAGCTTGTTTTTATGATTTAGGTCTATTCATAACGGGTTGGACAAATGCACAATGAACTAATAATGTGCATAGAGCGCTTTGATTACTTATAGATACGATATACCAACGAATAATTATCGTGAAGCCGGCGTTCACAAACTATGCCCAAAGATAGCCGAACTTATCCATATCGTGCGGCAGTTTATCTTTGCCAGTGACGTGGGGTTTGCTATTCATAGGCTGCCACTCAACGATTTAAATGGCTGCATCTCCACTATTGAAAGTAGACGCTTGCGCTCAACAATTGGATTTTTTTTACACTCAACGACTTTTAAACGGTACCACTCAGCTATTTTCATTGTTTACAATGAACGATTTAAATTGCTGTCACTCGCCTTTGTTTTTTGACGCTGGGGTTTTGAAATTTGAAGCGTTTCTTCTGGACGTGTTAAAACGCTCAAACTCGACTATTTTAAATAGATGCTGCCGATGGACAATTGGAATCATAGCCAAACTAGACATCGAAGTGTGAACATCCTCGTCATGCCGAAGAAAAGTTTGAAGAATGCTGCAAAGAAGTGTCCTGGCCGTGGCCGTGGACGCTGACGCAAGGACGATCCATTATACCGACGTCTTTCAGCCTATGAGTAACTTAAAAGTAACGTCTGTCGATGTGTGTCAACGATCGCGTAACGTGCCAACAACACGTTAATCATAGGTTAGAAATAAGTTTCGGGTACGCTAAACATTACCTCGGCGTGTCTCAACTTATGATTAACTTACAAGTAGCATGTGTTGACGTCTGTCAACGATCGCAGACCGTGCATACAACTTGTGGCCAGCGTAGCGGAACGTGTGAGTCATACGCCGGCATACGTCATGAAATTTCAAGCATGAAAAAATTTGAGGACAACCAAAAAGTACAACGTTTAAAGCCAGCGTACAACGACGTATGGCAGTGTTTTTCAGCGTGCTCTCAATGTTATCAAAACTTACCCATAACGTGTGCCAGCGTTTTTGAAAAAAAAATCAAAAATCGGCATACGTTGGCTAAAACGTCAAGGTGTGACCGGGCCTTAAGTTTGTGTTTGTCTCCCACACTCTCTTCAATCCCACTCTTCCCTCCAGGTCTTCAAAACAGCCGTTCACCACCATTTCTTATCTTCCCCCATCCAAACCCATGATCATTTCTACCCCTGCTAATCCATCCCAAACCCACCTCCTTCAAATTCCCTGCTTTCCTTCCCAAAAGTCCCTGTTGTGTCCATCTTGTTACCCTATGTACCTCGCCTCATCCCTTTCCCTTCCACAGATCTCCTCATGTCTCTGTCCCCCACTGTTTTTCCTTCCTGCTCCCCTTGTTGCACGTTCTGTGTGTTAGTTCTCGTATGAGCTTCGACGGTGTATACAAAAAAAACGGAAAAAAAAGTGTCGATTTGTACATAATGTGCCAACATAGACCACAATTTTTTTTACACGTGATCTCGTTTTATTCAACAGAGTACCTTTACAAAGTACGTACAATTAAAATGCGAGTAAAACTAAAATATGTACGATAAAACCACACAAAACAAGTCCTGCTTAGGGTCTGCAATCTTTGATTGCTATTTCTAGTTGTTTTGAAAAATAATCGTGAAAATTTTTTTTTGTATACAGGCGAGGCTTGTTGAAGAGCTACAACACTGAACAAATCGACTCAATAGAACAAAAGGAACAGTACAGAGAGGGGGAAAATACCAACTGCAGTGTTGATAGACAAAATAGAGGGACACTTGGATAAACAATGGGTATGGTGAGGGTTAAGGGAAGATGCATGGGGTGGACAAGATGGATACATAAGCAATCTCGGGAGGGAAAAACTGGAAATTTGGAAGCATGTGGGGTGCGGGGAGGGGAAGAGTTAACGAGGGTAGAAAAGGTCATGGTTTTTCGATGGGGGATATGAGAGATGGTGTTGAACAGCTGTCTTGAAGACTTGGAGGGAAGAATGACATTGAAGAGAATGTGGAAGTTCGTTCGACAGATGGGGGTGGGGGGTGGGGTGGAAAGAGGAAAAAATGAGTGGAGGTGAACAGTTAAGTGATCCTGCATTTAGGTAGTTTCACGAGAACAGGGTTGAGTGTGGACCGTGTGTGCCCTGCAGAAACTTGGGGGAGCAAAGCACAGAAAGAGCAGAGGGTGCAAGACCAGAAAGGAGGCGGGAGGAGAGAACAGAGAGATCACCAACCTGTGCTATGTGAAAGTGATAGGCCCCATAGACTGTTTCATCATGGGAGATTCCAGTAATCTTAAAGGTCTTGGTTTCCACGGCATCAAGCTGAGCAAGTTGTGAGGCAGGGGAGCCATCCCAGAGGAGAAAACAGTATTCCATCAAGCTGTGGATGAAGGCCTTGCAAGTGTATACTAGTTCAGGTGTGCCAAGGAAGGACTTCATACGACAGAGGATGCCGAGTCGGCGGTTAGCTTTGCAAGCCAACTTTGAAATGAAGTTTGTGCTGGAAAGATCATGGCTGATAGTGAGATCTAGGAGTTTGAGTGACTGAACTTCCGAAAGAGGATTGTTTTAGAAAGTAGATAGGAGGGTTTGTCATGTGGTCCTTTCGGAGTGAGAGTGAGATTTCTCCGTATTGAAAGACGTATTCTAAGTGTTTGACCAGCTTTTGATTTTGTCAAGGTCTGAAGAGAGGGAAGTCTGCAGCCTGTCTGTCTGAAGGATGAGGGATGTCGCAGCAGAGGATGTAGTTGTCAGCAAAGCGATAAAGGTGATTTTTTTTTTCCAGAGTTGGAGAGATCGTTGAGGAAGATGAGGATTAGGAATAGGACTCAGCCAAAAACACTGCCTTGGAGCACTCCAGCCTTGCCAGGGAGAGGAGGGAGGTAAAAGGATTCCGTTGAAATCCACATGGCTGCGAGAGTTGAGGAAATCGGTAAACTAGGAGTGAAGTTAACTTTGGAGGTCATCGAGAGAGTTTGGACAGAAAGGCGGGATGCCAGACTGTACATAGAAAGCTCGAGATATGTCTCGAGAGACAGCCCTGATCTCATTTCTGATACTGAGGGCCTCCTTCCATTGTTGAGTGAGTAAAAGCAGCATTCCCAAGGTGGAGAGACCTGGTTTGAATCCAAATTGGTTATCTGAGTTGAGGCCATTGGAAAAATGGAAGAACATCCTATCAATTGCAATCATGGATTCCATGACCTTGCTGATGATTGGAAGTATGCTAATTGGTCTTGAGTTAAGGGGGTAGGTTTTTGTATCTTTTTATGTCATTCAGTGATATTGGCTGATTTCCCAGCAAATAGAAGGTCTAATGATAGGGTGAGAAGAGCAGAAAGACAATGTGCAAGAGCAGCAGAGCAGGTTTATTGGACATGTGGAGCTGATGCTGTCCAATCCGGTTGCAGAATCAGTCGCGTTTTGCCAGAAACTTATCCACCTTCTCAAGTGCAAAAGCAGAGTCCAGGAGCAGTTGGGTACAACAGGGAATGATGGGTACAGAGAGTGAGGGGTTGGGGACACCTTCACTAGGGATGTGAAACTTTGAGGTTGGAATTGATAGACCAATTTTTGACCTGCAGGCTTTGATGAAACTTGCAGAAAGTTCACAGATCAAATCAGTCCCATGGAGTCACATAAGTTCATTGCTGAAATACCATGGTGAGAGAGATACCAACACCAAGCCAATTTGCATGGTGACAGTTGAAATCACCAGATATGAGGAAGGGAGAGTTGGGATGAGTGGTTTGGTGTTGTCAGAGAGGGAGCTTTGTCAATGGAATCGTTACTGTTTCGAGGACTGGAAAACACAGGCAAACAAGACGTACGAGCAGAAGGATAGTTGCATCCAAAGGTATTCCTTGGAGATTGGGAGGTGTAATATCACTAAAAGGTCAGTGAGAAATTTAGTTATTGAAGTCTGGGGCATCCTGTGGGAGGAAGGATTCTGTTAAACAGATGTCCGGTTTATCAGCAGCTACCCGGGTTGTGAGATCTGTCAGTTTTGAGCAGAGACTTGGATGTTTTATGTTTGCACAGTGAGGGACGGGAGGAGGCATTGGGAGGATTCAGAATGAGGTGGATTCTTTGCCAGCGCATGGTGAAGGAAAGGCTTTGAGGGAGAAAGTTTTGAGTGGTGGGGTGTAGGGGAAGTGTTGAGGGGGAACCATTGAGGGTGGCATGGGAGGGGGAATCGTTGAGGAGAGATGCAGAATGATATGGTGGGGGGGGGGGGAATGGGATGGGGGAGGAACATGAAACTTTGAGGCTGGAATTGATCGACCAATTTTTGACCTGCAGGCTTTGATGAAATTCTTGTGTGCAGGATTGGTTTCAATGGAAAAAGTAGAAAAGTCTCCTCTTTCTTCCTCCTCTTTACATCCGCTACATCCAGGCTAATATACTTAAAGAGCAGGTTGCGGGTTACCAAACATGTTCTGAAAATTTATCAATATGATTATATGTGCATTAAATAGTTCGATGCAAACTATTGTGGTTGCCTATTGGGAAAATTGCCTAACTATTGGGAAAATTAATGAAATTTAACTCCGAAGTTGTTATTTCTCGAGGCTGTTGGAAAAAAAAAAGCCACGTGCCATATATGGATGGTGACGTCATATTCTCCAAAACAAAGCGGAAGCTCACTCTTTCATTGAAGAAGTTTCCAGTTGAGTAGGCCGTTCTTTCGCTTTTTTTGAGCTTGCAACTGTCTCTATTATCCTTTTTTATTTTTAATTGTAGAACAAAGTTATTTGGATATTTGTACATCATGCCTCCTACGTGTGTTGTCATGTTTTGCGAAAATGGCTGGAAAACGGGTAATTGCTCCCACCGATTCCTGAAGGAATCAAACATTCGCTGGCAGTGGATAAGATTTGTCCAAACAAAACGGGCAAATTTTCCCTGCCTTTTAAACTTTTAAGCAATATTTTTGTGGAAAAAGCTCTGTGGCCTAACATCTAGTCAAGGCGCCCTTGGTCCTGCACGCCATCAAACATAAACCTTATAAAATGTTGGAATTTTACAAACTTCACAACTACCGAGTGTTAAGCATCCTAAGCGACTGCAAAAAACGAAAACGGAATTTGAATTGACTTTAAAACGAACCTGCAACGTCGATCGAAGCAAAAATCTCAATTCACCACAGAAATTCACGGCATTATTTAAAATTATTTTGTCAGTCATAAAACGGTAATATTCAGCCACCCTCAAACAATCTTTTCATAATCCAACAGCTTAACAAGTCAGGCATGTGATGATAACCTTTATTGGGATGAAAAATGATTTTTAAACCTCATCTTTGTGGAAAAAGCACCGCGGCCTAGATCTAGCCAAGGCGCCCGTGGCCATACGTGCCAGGCGCCCTCAACTTGAAACATTCCATAACTCGACGAATAAAAGCTCAAATTGCACCAAACTTACCATATTCTTGTGAGCTCACGTTCCGTGTTAGTGGGTGAACAATCCAACGCTTGGCGAATTCTGCTTCGCAATGACAGGAAGAGCCGACATCGAAGGATCAAAAAGCGACATCGCTATTGACGCTTGGCCGCCACAAGCCAGTTATCCCTGTGGTAACTTTTCTGACACCTCTTGCTTAAAAGTCAAAAGGATCGCGAAGCCACGCTTTCACGGTCTGTATTCGTACTGAAAATCAAGATCAAGCGAGCTTTCGCCCTTCCGCTCCACGGGAGGTTTCCGTCCTCCCTGAGCTGGCAGTCAGTCCTGCCACTTGTACACGAAATCGGCCGTTTTCTTTCACTTGCAAGTGGCTCAAATTTATATGGCTCAGGGCCAGAAACTCCATAGTATAAATTCCCATCATCCTCCAACTCGTCCTTGGCAATATCGGAATGAAAACACTCAATTTCATCGCTGCTGAAATCACTCTCTGATTCGCATCTCGTCATTGTTTACACGCTGTTTCCGAATGTTCACGAAGTTTTTGGAGAACGTGACGTCATAGCATCTTCGGTAACTTCCGGACTGTTTTTCGATCACTGACAAAAGTTTTGACTTTAAAGGTAATTTTAGCATATTTTGAGTTTCAAATGTAAGAAAATAATTGCCCAATGATTACACTGGTCTGCATCATTTCACAGGTCCCGGTTTTGTCAACAGTCCTTATATATTTTTTTGCATGGTGAATTTAGAAATGTATCTCATTTCGCTCAATCAGGTCAAGTTTTTATGCTATCTCAATGTTAAGGAAAAAAAAATAATCAAAATTTGTTTTTTTAATTAGCATTTTTAAAATTCAAAATCAGACTTACATTGACAGAAAATGTACAAACTATATATAAAATGACGCACAAGTACTGTTAATGTGAAATTCAACATTAAAAAGACAAAGGAAAACAGCGACTGCTGGAGCGACTGAAGTTGGGTGTTGCCAGAAACAACGATTTATCTATATTTTTCTGAAATTGAAATGAAAGTAATTGAGAAGGCACTTTCTTCCACATTAAGTGTACTTGTGTGTCATTAATGACATGTATAGTTTGTGCATTTTCTGTCAATGTAAGTCTGATTTTGAATAAAAAAAACAAAAATTTTGATTATTTTTTTTTCCTTAACATTGAGAGAGCATAAAACTTGACCTAATTGAACGAAATTAGATACATTTCTGAATTCAGCATACAAAAAGCATACAGGAACCGTTGAGAAAACCTCGACCCCTGAAAAAAAATAAATTTCAAATGCAGCCCAGTGTTATTAATGTGCTTAACAACCTTCGAATCACGCAAAGTCATCAGTGACCCAAAACCTGCTCTTTAAGTTTGAGCAGCCTTTCTTGTGACGGTTCACTATACTAGGTATCTCATTCAGACATCTCCCTTTCCCAATGGCAATGCCGGCTGTTTCCAATAACTTTTTTCAGCATGTCCTTGATGCTTGTGGGGAGAACGTTTGATTTTCCTGTACTATTTTCAGCTTGCAATACAGTACTGCATTTACCATGTGATCATTTCCGATCTGTACTGCATGCCCTGGCTCATGTGACTGGAGGAGTTGTAGGCGCATGCTGTTGGTACACTTGGCTGGGACATGTATTAAGCAGAGTTGAGTTGGTGTTAGCTAGATGAAGATATTACCGAGAGTGAGGGGTTGAGGGCACAATATGTGGAAGCAAACAGAATTGAGGCATTCGGCCTTCTCAAACACGAAGTAGGCTATGGAGACTTGATTCTCATTTTCTGACAGATTTCTCTTATGCTTTTGTGAGAGCTTGCAATCTATTTTCTTCTACTTTTTTATTTTATTTTATTTTTAAACCAATTTTGATTGCATTGTGTATGTCTGCCTTCAGAACTTACCTGACGGAGCATCTCATGTTGGACATCTAGAGCTTGCCTATGTCAACAAGGTATGGCATTGCTAAACATCAAGAAGTCCATAATTTGAGGGAGTGGGAGAGTATGTCCGAAAGGTGAAACATCCAAGTTGTTTGGCCTCTTGTACCAAACACAACCGTGTTAATTGTTTGGCAATGGATGCTGTCATAGTTGGTGGCAACAGCTCGGTGTTTTCAGAAGTCAAGCTGATTTGAGCCTGTGGTTTACATTTTCTTGCTATAAGTTTTTCACAAGATAACTGGATGTTAAGTTGAACGCTGTGCTGGTTAGCCAATTCTTTTACATTATTTACCTTTTTAGAAATCATGGTGAGAATTTTGTTTTTTTAAGTTGGTCGTATGTTATTATTGGCAGCCTTCGATGCCCATCCAAAATTTCCTTGAGGCCGTTAACGCCTCGTTCACACCACGTTTTTAACTATGCTCACTGACTACCTTTGAACCGAGACCTCACCTCCTTCCCCAAAGCCACACCTTCAATGCGGATACAAAAGCATGTTTAACCTGGCCAGTGAGCTACACAAAATGCTCGTCTCCCCATGCTCTATGGCAGTGGTTCTCAACCTTTTGGCGCTGCGACCCCCCCCCCCCAAAAATTTAAGTTGGGGTTCGCGCCCCCCCTCCCGACTCGTACTTGAAACACACTGCAGTGACTTCACAGAGCGCATAAAAAAATCCACAGTGCCTGGAGCACATTGGTCATTGCCTTGGTACTGCCAGCTGTTAAAACTAAACAGAACTAAACTAAACTGGCATCACAAATTAATTATTTACACTCTGTGTATAACACAGTAAAAACAGCCAGCCACATTCATAAAAAAGGCTTCTGTAATTGCAAAGAGCGGTATGTAGCCTATTTATGCATGGGACACAGACTGGAAGATTGAGCGACCCTCTGCTGCAGACAGAGGTTACTATCACACATGACAGCTACCAGACGTACACAAACCTTGCATTACTGACCAAAAATATACAAAAACAAAACAAAAACTACCACTTCCAAAACTTTAGCTTTCAGCCCCCTTCTTGTCCCCTGCATGGTGCCAGCTCCAGCTGTACACACAGAGATACAATTTTCCCAACTTAGCCCCTCCTCGCGCTTTTTACTCTCCAGTTTGTAAAAATATCACGACCAGTGCAAGTTCCTTCAAGTGTCGAGCAAAACAACATATCCTCCTACATTTTCCCCTCGTAGCTGTATCTTGCAAAAACAAGTAACTGTGCATCACTGGAAACATCCGTTGTTTCGTCAATTTGGAGGGAAAATCTTCTACTTTTCTTCACTCGTTCAATGAGCTGCTCTTTAATGTCGTTGGCCATTTCACCAATGCGCCTCGCCATTGTGTCATTAGACAGTGGAATAGTCTCAAGTGTGCTCGCTATTTTTTCACCATGCATAGCTCTGGTCATTGCAATCGCTGCTGGGCGGATCAGCCTCTCTGCAATAGTATGGGGCTTTTTGGATTGAGCAACCAGGTATGCCACTTCATATGAAGCCAACAGGGCTTTGACAGGGATTGTGGAGTGCCCACGTACAGTCGTCTTTTGGCTCTATAGTTCTCCCTCCTTACGACGAAAAAAATCTAATGGTTTGTCAATGTAGGATGGGTGTTTGGTTTGTAAATGCCTCTTCAATTTCACTGGTTTCAAGCTTTCATGAGCAAGCACTTCTGAACACAGAACACACTGGATATTCCACTTCATTTTGGCTCGGCATGTGAATCCGTACTGCAGAAAGTCGGTCTGATATTTCCGACGCTTGTTGGAGGCCAAATCTGCCGCCGGCGCCTTACGTTTTTCAGTTGAACTCGTAACAGTTGGCCCACCTTCACATGTGTCGTCTTGAGCTGACAGACGTTTTTTGACAAGCCACCGATCCATATTCAGCCACCTTGCAGTCGTTAGCTAGTGCTAACATTGACTTTCAGCACCCGCCACTGTGCTGCACGCGCGCTCTCGCTCTCGCTCTTGCTCTTGCTGTCACTCTCGCTCTCACTCTCACTCTCACTCACACACATACTAATTTCACTTGCTGCTCAAATCTGTTTCATAATCACTACATTATAACATTGGTATTGGAGATTTAATTGAAAAATAATTTTCAAAAAATATTTATGAATTTCTTTATTATATATTTGTTTGTTTATTTGTTTTGACAAACTTCCCGCGACCTACCTAAGTACCCACGCGGATGGTAAACCGGGCGATCGTACCTCGCCGCAGGTCGACTCCAGACACGAGCCGCTTGGGCGGCCGTTCCGTACTATCGGGATAACCGAGCGGTGTTATCGTCTATCTCGATGGTTCAGATTAATTACCGGGATCTTGCACCCGCTACGAACCCTTTACGTGAAGCAGGATGGAGAGTCAATGGAGAAAAGACAAAGCAAAACGGGAACAGTTCAACATGCAAGCACTTTATTTACACGACACACGGAGAGCACACATATAGCAATTAAAACAATTATGCACAAAAAGCAAATGTAATACGACCGACTAACGCATACACACGGCAACACTTATACAGTTCTACTTCACAAGACACTGCGCCACCAGATCCATACAAAAAACAAAAGAAAAGGCCACCCTCAAAGACAAGGGGGCAGACGAGGCCCGTGGGCCTTTATGGCGTGGGACTTGGCAGACCGAACGAGTCCCACGAGACCGTTGCAGGTTACCTGCACCCTCACGGTGCGATGGTGGGCGAGCTCTCTCCGGCGCTCCTTGTACAAACACGCAGGTCCGCGCGACACAGCTGGCAGAGCGGCACCTCCAGTCCGCGTCCCCTCCGCGACGTCCGGACCATCCACCGACTGCAAGCTCCAACGAGCGGGTCGCTCTACGGACCGCTTCTCCAAGACCCAGACGGGCAGAAGACCATGAACCGCCGGCTGATAGTGACACTCACCGACCGCCCTGACCTGACCTCCTCTGACCTGACCTCCTCTGACCTGACTTCCTCTGACCTGACTTCCTCTGACCTGACTTCCTCTGACCTGACTTCCTCTGACCTGACTTCCTCTGACCTGACTTCCTCTGACCTGACTTCCTCTGACCTGACTTCCTCTGACCTGACTTTCTCCTAGCGGCGCCTCCGTGCACCCTTTTATTTCCCCGGCACCCGCCCCTCCTTTCGCGGAACGTGGGGGGGGGGACATTCCACCAGAGAAATCGGGGCGGGAGTTGAGTTTGCAACCGTCATTCTTGTTTACCAGAGAAATCGGGGCGGGAGTTGTTGTTGTTCCCCTTTTGTGTTCGTGGAGATGTTGACGGTTACTGGCGGAGTGGTGAGGATGGCGTGGTTGATGAGAGGCAGGTGTGGTTGTGGTTGTTGTGAAGCGGCGTTGTGGTTGGTGGTTGTTGTGTGATGGCGGTTGAGACGTGGTTGGTTCAAAATACAGATAGAACAGAAAAATGGCTATCTCAAAGCGTCGCAGCCCGAATGAATCACATAATTTCTCTCTAAACAACGGGTTGGGGGCTAACTACACATGTACTTAGAGATATCTCACCTACGGGCCCTTCATGGTGTAATGCGAATTTCCACAGCCGTAACAATATAATGTGCATGTTCGTAACGTTTACAAACTGACAGATGATCAAAGGGGTACAGAGGTGAGGATCTTGCTCAGGAATGGCAGAAAGTGAAGGAGAGCTGGGATATGGTGGAGGCGGTCAGCGTGAGAAGAGAGCAGGGTAGGGTACTGGGTATGGAAGAAAGAATGGCGTGAAAATGGGCAGCATTATTGAAAGATTAGATGGAGTGGTGTGAGACAACAGCTGCAGAGAGTTTTATTGTTCCTTTGAGGAAAGAAGGGAGGGAGGTCATTGTTCAGCATAGAATTGAGGGTAACTGGGTTGGTGGGGGGGGGGGGGCGAGAAGAACTTGTGCACCCTCATCGGGCTGAGAGAGGACAGCACGAGAGGATGGAGAAGCGATGCCAGAAGTATTGTGCCACAAAACTGAGAGTCAACCAACTGACCGGTGGTGGATGTAAGCAGATGTTAGGACTGTCTTCTCTATTTCCTTGAGCATCCACTCAAAGAGATTCAGCCTCTAACTTCTTGTTCTTACCATCAGCTGTGACTTATCATGGGCTGACCACATCAAAGCTGGCCTTCAAAGCCAGCTGCAAAGTGGGTGAATCTTTCCTTGGGAATCCAGTGACATCGTGCACAAAGCCTTTTTCCTTAGCTCAATGGAGTACTTCTCTCAGCTATGGAATGGTGTCCCAGCAGCACATCTGTCTTTCCTTGTTTCTATGTAATCTTGAGCTCTCAAAATTGTCAGAATTTCCCATGATGAGGCTGAAGCACAAGGACTGTTGCTTTCACATCGGAAGCAGGTGGCTGTTTTATCATTATTATTATTAGTTATTTTGTTTTTTTAAACTGCCTCTTCTTCAATCATACTCGCTCTTCTCTCTGTCCTCTGACGATCCCCAGTTAATCCAGGATGCATGTTTTCTTCCAGTCACCTCCTCCTGGCTAAACTTTAAATATCTTGGCAGACTGCACATTTAAACTCTTATGTCTCACTCCTGATAAAAGAACCACCTTTCAGAGGCTGTTGTATCTCAATGTTCCAACATCTCTTGTCACCCTCAATTATTCTGTCCAATGATCTTTATTACCTCCATTAACCATGCTTAACCCAACCCTCTTACTTGCAAGTTTGTTTCCTCCCTTTCTTCCTATCCTGTTCGTTCATGTCCTTGATGTTTGTCCCACAATCGGATCGACCTTGCTCTTCCACGAGACCCTCTTCTCTAAGGAGAAATTAAATAAAATGTGATTTTGTTCTGTGTTTTGGTATTTACCTATCTCTGCAGAGACGTACAGTAAATTCTAAGTTCTTAATTTGATTGCTTGCTATACTATAGTGAAGGCTCAATTATTTGTCTGAGAATTCATGTATTATATGACTCGTGTAAGTTTGCAGTTAAAATATGACTATCACGAGTTTGGCTGAGTGTATGATTGCAGTGTGAATATGAAATTGTCAGATTTGTTCTTCTCGTTAATGTTTAATGTAATAAATTGGTTTCATTTTGGTTAGTATTCTGGCTTTTTCTCTTCTGTGTGCATCTGTCATGTAAGGTTAATTAAAAAGTGACATGCATATGACATATATATGTAAAGGCAGAACTACTTGCTCACTTGTGTGATTTTGTTTGCAGTTAGAAGTTGTTTGGATAATTGTTATTACAGCACATCGTTCCCTGAGGATGTCGATTGCACCTCTGGCACCATGTCAAAAACCTTCAGCTCATGAGGATATGCTGGAGTATTTAAATAAAAATGATTCATCTCTTTATTTTTCTTTGTTTTTTTTGGCCCCCACAGGTCAGTGATGCTACAAAGATAAGGCCAAAGGCTGAGTTCTGCTTTGGTGAGTAAAAATATTTTTACGTTAATTTTTTTTTGTCTATTTACCATGTTTTGGCATCGTCATGATTCAAGAGGTGATGTGTGTGCCTTCTTTCAGTGATAAACTCTGGTATGCAGCGGTACTTCCTGCAGGCCAACGATCAGCAAGATCTGACTGACTGGGTAGACGCCCTCAACAATGCCAGCAAAATAACGGTCAGTGGCTTGCAAATGATAATGATTGCTGATGATAATCATGTTGCATGATTTCCATGTACAACTTGATTCATGCTTGATTTGCCTTTCACACCATCTCGATTGTGTGCAAAATGCTTTTACAGTGCACACTTTTTAAGACTAAGAAATTATGAGCTTAATTTGTATTTCATGCTCATGCGGAAGCCTTTACATCTACACTGGTATGCCAATGGATTGCTTTTTTTTTTGCTTACCGCCAGACTACGTTATCAGCTGTTTACACAATGCAGATGTAATATAAACTAATGGGAATAACAGGGTTCAGTTCAAAGGAGCTGTACATGTTATATGGATGATAACACTTTATTTGTTGTTTTTTGGGGTTCTGTAATGCATAAAGCTGAACATAAATATACATTGATGTACCTCATAAAATAAGTGGATAATGGTAGAAAATGTGAATAGCCATTGGCTGAATATATGCCCAATACAGTGCAGAGCCGCTTCCACCCAGCTTATTTACATTCACTTAGGGGCACTTGTGTGTGTGTGTGTGTGTGTGTGTGTGTGTGTGCGTGTGCGTGTGCGTGTGCGTGTGCGTGTGCGTGTGCGTGTGCGTGTGCGTGTGCGTGTGCGTGTGCGTGTGCGTGCGGGCGTGCGCGCGCGCGCGCCTGTCCATCCGTCCGCACGCCCGTCCGTCTGTCCGTCCTCCATAACTCCAAAACCATGAAACTGCATGCATGCTCCAAGGGAGTGCATGAGTGAAAATTGGATGTTTGGGTTCATTAAAATATCCCCTTTGAAGATAATTAACGGACTTATTTTATTGCATCCTTTATCAGGTGCATCCTCAGACACCGAGCTCTCGATCATGCCTTAACCCAAGGGTTCATGAATACAAATTTAGACGACCTTGCATATATTTTTTCTATTTTTATTGTTATTGTTATGCTTTTATATAACAATGTTTGGACTCATGGATGATATTTGCAAAAAAAAAAAAAAAAATTTTTTTTTGAAGAAAACCAAAAAAAAAAATGTTTATTTATTAATATTTTTCTTTTCTTTTTTAAATACAAAGTTGTGGCTAGTATTGGAGCATTTGCTCAAGAAAAATATTTTGCTCAGAAAATGTCGATGCACTGTTTTTTTTGTTTGTTTGTTTTATTATTATTAATATTTATTGGTATTATTTTTGCTTTTTTGTTTGTTTTGTTTTGTTTTTGGACTTTCCATCAACACACCAATAAATTAAACAAAGTAAAATATTTGGGAAAAAATTCATATTTAAGCCTGCATTCCCAAATTTCTGACATTTCAATCATTTGAGACATCTCCTCTGCTAACATTACATCATATCAACATCATTACTTCATTACACATCTTTGCTGATGATTTCATTTAATATCACTTTGCTGATTATTCTACCATCTGCCATATCATTTCTCATCCTTCAGACATGCAGGCAGCAGCCTATGCCCTCACGTGAGACCTTGATAGAATCAAGAACTTGTCCAACACTTGGAATATGTCTTTCAACCGTGACAGATCCCATACAATTACCCTGTCTATGAAAGGACCATCAGGCAAATCTTCCCATAAACTCCAAAACAAACCACTAAAAGTGGTTATTTCAACTTTTGAGCCTCACCATCAGCCATGATCTTTCTTGGGCAGATCATATTTCCAAGATGGCATCCAAAACTCCAACTCTTTACACTAACGAAGAGCCCGTCTTTACAGGAGGAAGAGGAAGTTGGACTCAGAGTATGTGTTCACTATGGCGCTGCTATAAAAACACAAACAAACATCTTCCTCTCAGAAATACTGTGGGGTCATTGGTTAGTGGTTAAATGGAGCAGGTAAAAGATAAGGTGAGATGGGGGATAGATAGGATTTAGGGATGGGTAAAATGTACAAATTGATAGAAAACACTGGGGATGATTGCACAGTGTGAGCTGGTATTTTAGTCATGTCTTTTGTAGCCATGTACATTGCTTTTAGTCATGTACATTTTTGTATTTTAATCATGTACATTGCTGTCATGTGAAATCCAGGCTCGGGAAACTTCCAGTAGAAATTAGACACGAGTCAGTCACAATGAAGTGAACCAGACAGAAAATGAAGTATCTTTAACAACATGTTGTTTTTGTTGTTGTAGTTGTTTGTGTGCTCCTTCCATGTACTGTATACTGTCGGACCCCAACATTCCTGAAAAATTCCGTCGATGTCTGGTCGGGTGGTCCAAAAAAGTCGAAAAAAATAGAATGTTGCTCCACAAGCTTAAAATTATTCTAATATGATCCAATAATGCGCATAATTTTTTTTTTAGCTTGATCGGAGGTGATTTAGAGGTCGCTCCATATGACGACTTTTAGTCTCATGACTTGAATAAATTAGGGTATGGTCAGGTGCGATTACGGGTACTTCTGGATGTCCAAGGTGGAAATGGAGTGCATTTTCAAACTCTATGGGGTCGATTTATTCTAAGAAATGACTGCACCGACATTGAATTCACTACCATTTGGAAAATATGACCTAAAACAAGATTTATCATTACTGGAGTTAAGTAACTAATCCTACTCATTTCGATATTTTCTAATCTATAATTAATTTGTTGTCCGTCTAAACATTTCTTAGACTAAATCGACCCCTCTGAATTCGAAAATGCAGTCCATTTTCACCTCGGAAGTTCAGAAGTGTACGGATTGGCATCTCACCATATCCTAATTTAATATAATAATAACTAAATAAATAACTAACATATTTTTCATGAATCATTGAATCTAAAACACTGGATGTTGGGCCGGCTAGAAATAGGTTCAGGCGGTAGTGGAGACAGCAATAGAGGCGGAGATGATAGTGGTATTTGGTAAATGAGACGAAATATTCTCATAGTTTGTAATTCCATTGATTGAAAAATTAGGGTATGGTGAGATACGATTACGTACTCGACTCCAGTAATGATAAATCTTGTTTTAGGTCATATTTTCCAAATGGTAGTGAATTCAATGTCTGTGCAGTCATTTCTTAGAGTAAATTGACCCCATAAAGTTTGAAAATGCACTCCATTTCCACCTTGGA
>NC_140961.1:73481626-73484126 GCF_056783735.1 Eptatretus burgeri | reverse complement strand
TGTCTGTCATCAAAGAGACTTGTGTAATTCTATGTTCTTCATCATATTGTTCCTTCTTTGGTATTTGTACAAGCTAAAATTTATCCTCATTTCAGTCGATGTTTTCATCTGTCTACTTTTCCAATGTTCCATAAGGGCTCAAGGTACAGTTCTCACATTATCATGTTTAGAGAGGCTTTGTGTACTAATTTTATCAATAACTAATTTTATTGGCTTCAACTCTCCAACCCCACCACCCTCCCCCCCCCCCCGCCAACCAAAAGTTTCCACCCCCCTTACGTGGAAGAGCAGAGGGTGTTGAAAATTTATATTTATATTTTTTTTATACAAAGTAAGTTTTCAAAATAGCCAAAATCTTCATGAAAATAAGACAGGAAAAGAACTGACATGCATCACAGTTAAAGAAAAAGTTTATCAATGTCAACAAAATAATTAAAGAAGGCCTCAGACAGGTCAACACATAAAACAAGAGTTGTGAGCAACTATCAAAGCTTCCAAGCAGTAATACCTCGAGTTGAAAGAAAGGAACCATGAGATGCCATAAATTTGGTATTTTTTGAATCGACATAACTTCAAACCTTAAAAAAACTCGTCTTTCTTTAAATATGCATTTGTGTCTTGGTTGCTGTGGATGCCATCTTAATTGTTGGGGAATGGTTCATTTTGCGAGCACATGACCCGAATCTCTCTCTCTCTCTCTCTCTCTCTCTCTCTCTCTCTCTCTCTCTCTCTCTCTCTCTCTCTCTCTCTCTCTCTCTCTCTCTCTCTCTCTCTCTCTCTCTCTCTCTCTCTCTCTCTCTCTCTCTCTCTCTCTCTCTCTCTCTCTCTCTCTCTCTCCTCTCTCTTCTCTCTTCTCTTCTCTTCTCTTCTCTTCTCTTCTCTTCTCTTCTCTTCTCTTCTCTTCTCTTCTCTTCTCTTCTCTTCTCTTCTCTTCTCTTCTCTTCTCTCTTCTCCTCTCTCTTCTCCTCTCTCTTCTCCTCTCTCTTCTCCTCTCTCTTCTCCTCTCTCTTCTCCTCTCTCTTCTCCTCTCTCTTCTCCTCTCTCTTCTCCTCTCTCTTCTCCTCTCTCTTCTCCTCTCTCTTCTCCTCTCTCTTCTCCTCTCTCTTCTCCTCTCTCTTCTCCTCTCTCTTCTCCTCTCTCTTCTCCTCTCTCTTCTCCTCTCTCTTCTCCTCTCTCTTCTCCTCTCTCTTCTCCTCTCTCTTCTCCTCTCTCTTCTCCTCTCTCTTCTCCTCTCTCTTCTCCTCTCTCTTCTCCTCTCTCTTCTCCTCTCTCTTCTCCTCTCTCTTCTCCTCTCTCTTCTCCTCTCTCTTCTCCTCTCTCTTCTCCTCTCTCTTCTCCTCTCTCTTCTCCTCTCTCTTCTCCTCTCTCTTCTCCTCTCTCTTCTCCTCTCTCTTCTCCTCTCTCTTCTCCTCTCTCTTCTCCTCTCTCTTCTCCTCTCTCTTCTCCTCTCTCTTCTCCTCTCTCTTCTCCTCTCTCTTCTCCTCTCTCTTCTCCTCTCTCTTCTCCTCTCTCTTCTCCTCTCTCTTCTCCTCTCTCTTCTCCTCTCTCTTCTTCTCTCTCTTCTCCTCTCTCTTCTCCTCTCTCTTCTCCTCTCTCTTCTCCTCTCTCTTCTCCTCTCTCTTCTCCTCTCTCTTCTCCTCTCTCTTCTCCTCTCTCTTCTCCTCTCTCTTCTCCTCTCTCTTCTCCTCTCTCTTCTCCTCTCTCTTCTCCTCTCTCTTCTCCTCTCTCTTCTCCTCTCTCTTCTCCTCTCTCTTCTCCTCTCTCTTCTCCTCTCTCTTCTCCTCTCTCTTCTCCTCTCTCTTCTCCTCTCTCTTCTCCTCTCTCTTCTCCTCTCTCTTCTCCTCTCTCTTCTCCTCTCTCTTCTCCTCTCTCTTCTCCTCTCTCTTCTCCTCTCTCTTCTCCTTTCTCTTCTCCTTTCTCTTCTCCTCTCTCTCTTTCTCTTTCTCCTCTCTCTCTTTCTCTTTCTCCTCTCTCTCTTTCTCTTTCTCCTCTCTCTCTTTCTCTTTCTCCTCTCTCTCTTTCTCTTTCTCCTCTCTCTCTTTCTCCTCTCTCTCTCTTTCTCCTCTCTCTCTTTCTCCTCTCTCTCTCTTCTCCTCTCTCTCTCTTCTCCTCTCTCTCTCTTCTCCTCTCTCTCTCTCTTCTCCCCTCTCTCTCTTCTCCTCTCTCTCTCTTCTCCTCTCTCTTCTCCTCTCTCTTCTCCTCTCTCTTCTCCTCTCTCTTCTCCTCTCTCTTCTCCTCTCTCTTCTCCTCTCTCTTCTCCTCTCTCTTCTCCTCTCTCTTCTCCTTTCTCTTCTCCTCTCTCTTCTCCTTTCTCTTCTCTCTCTTCTCCTTTCTCTTCTCCTTTCTTCTCTTTCTCTTTCTCCTCTCTCTCTTTCTCTTTCTCCTCTCTCTCTTTCTCTTTCTCCTCTCTCTCTTTCTCTTTCTCCTCTCTCTCTTTCTCTTTCTCCTCTCTCTCTTTCTCTTTCTCCTCTCTCTCTTTCTCCTCTCTCTCTTTCTCTTT
>NC_140961.1:73444126-73469126 GCF_056783735.1 Eptatretus burgeri | reverse complement strand
TATCAAAGGGTATTTGATTTCACTCACCTTCACGCATAATGGCTTTAAACACACCGTACTGAATGTCTACGCACCTAGCGATAGCACGGAGAGACTCGCCTTTTACACACACTTAGAAACGTCTCTTGTACACATTGATTTTGATGGACTTGTCTGCTTGGGTGGAGATTTTAACTGCACGATGGACCCCACCATTGATCGTAATGGAGAGGAGCCGCACCCAGCAAGCGCAGCGCCTTTGTTGAGAGCCTTGTCCAAGTTTTCCCTGGTTGATGTGTGGAGAATCCGCAATCTTTCTCTCCGCCAATACACGTGGAGTCGGTGTTCAAAAGGCCACGTATCACTTGCAAGATTGGACCGTTTCTACATCAACAGTACCTTTTTAAATGTTGTGAGCAATATGGACATTATTCCGAGCGGCTTCTCAGACCATCACATGGTCGCACTTCGGATTCACCAACCAGTTCGGAATCGTGGTGCTGCCTACTGGACCTTCAACGCAAGCCTCTTGGATGACCAACTGTTTGTCGATGCCTTTGGTGTGTTCTGGAGAGCCTTGCTCCAACGTAAAACTTCCTTCCCCTGCCTTGGAAAATGGTGGGACAACGTCAAAGTGCAAATAAGATCCTTTTGCCAACAATATGGAGCCTACCACACCAAATATGACTCTGCCCTTCAATCCTTGCTTGCCAAAGAAATATTATATTTGCAGACCAACCTCTTGGCCTCAAATCATGAAAGAACCAACCTCTTGCTGGCGAAGAAAAAAGCTCTTCTTGCTGGACTTTGTGCAAAGCAAGCCAGAGGAGCGCTGATTCGTCTCCGACTGGAGAATTTGTGCTACTTGGACACCTCCTCTAAGTTCTTTTTTGGACTGGAAGATCAAACAAAGAGAAGTCAGCAGATAACTTCAGTAAGGACAAAGGAAGGAAGGATAACACACAATCAAAAAGATGTCAGAGCCTCACTCAGACACTACTTTACTGAACTTTATCATGCTCCGAAAATTGACAACAAAATGGTAACAGTGCTGACTTCTTCCTTACCTACCTTGTCAAAATCTGCAGTTCTACAAATGGACAAGGAAGTAACTTTGGAGGAACTCCAAGCTGCTCTTCAAACTCTACCCTCGGGTAAGGCCTCCGGCCTGGATGGAATTCCTGCAGAATTTTATAAAACCTTTTGGGACCTCCTCGGACCAGAACTACTTGAGGTTATAATCGACGGTCGACGATCAGGCTCACTGCCATTAAGCTGCCGGAGGGCTGTCCTCGCCCTTATCCCCAAAAAAGGAGACCTTCAGCAACCACACAACTGGCGTCCCATCTCATTACTCTGTGCAGACTACAAAATATTTTCCAAGGCCCTTGCCAACCGCCTTAAAGCCATAATCGAGGAGATCGTACACCCAGATCAGTCTTACTGTGTCCCGAAGAGGACAATTCATGACAGTATCTTTATTGTGCGTGATATAATTGACATCTGTTCTCTTGAGCAAAGAAATGTTGGGTTGGTGTTCTTAGATCAAGAAAAGGCCTTTGATACCATTGATCATTTTTATCTTTTCTCTGTTTTACGGGGGTTTGGTTTTGGGGAAAATTTTATCTCTCATGTGCAGTTACTGTATAACAACACTTTTAGTCTCTTAAAGGTTAACAACATTTTATGTCCCCCTTTCCCGGTTAATAGAGGCATTCGTCAAGGGTGCCCTCTTTCTGGCCTCCTGTACTCTCTTGCGATTGAGCCTTTGCTCGTTCGGTTGCGTGCACGTCTTCTTGGTTTCCTTCCTCAACCAATGGCGAACCCGTTTAAAGTGATTGCTTATGCAGATGATCTTTGTGCAATCGTTCGCTCGAATGAGGACGTCTCAGCCTTGGTCCGTTGCATTCATGAATTTGGTTTGGCAAGTTCCACAAAAGTGAACTGGGGAAAAAGCAGAGCTCTCCATCTTGGTCCACAAAATGGCGCCATTCCTCCGACTCTTCCCGAGAAACTTAAATGGGAAAGGGATGGAATTCTTTACCTAGGCGTCTTTCTTGGAACTGAGAATTTCATTTTAAAAAACTGGGAATCTCTAATAATTAAAACTGAGAGACGTTTACGAAAGTGGAAGGGCTTACTTTGTCAACTCTCCTATCGGGGCCGAACCCTTGTTATCAACAACCTTGCAGCATCAATGCTTTGGCACGTTTTTATAGCACTGCAGCCCCCAGATTTGTTTCTTAAAAAATTACAATCAATTCTTATTGACTTCTTTTGGGGAGGAAAGCATTGGCTCCAACCTGGTGTGTTAAACTTGCCTGTTGCTGAAGGAGGACAGGGGCTGATTGCTATTACCAGCAAGGTGATGGCTTTTCGCCTCCTTTCGCTTCGCAGACTGCTGTACACGGACGTCTCGTGGAAGGCCTTGGCTCACTGCCTGCTTAGGCAGGCGGGGAAACTCGGCTACGATCAGCAACTGTTCCTTATTGACACCAAGAAAGTTGATATAGCATCAGTCCCCCTGTTTTATAGAAGCATGCTGAGGGCATGGCAGGCAGTCACTGTTCGTCGAAATAACAATGACTACTCCCTGGAAATGTTTTTAAATGAGCCTATCTTTTTAAACCCCATTTTTGAAGGGGTCTGCAGCAATTATATTCTTGTGCAGAAGTTTATTGATGCTGGATGTACGAAGGTAAAAGATCTCAGAACTCCTTCTCCTTATAAGTGGAAGCCAGCTGCTGACGTCGCTGTGGCCACTGGAGTGAGGTCCATTCGAATTATTGGGAGAATCTTTTCTGTGATTCTGCGCTTTTTCAAGCAAACTAATCTGAAATGGATTCCACAGGTAGAAGCTAACCTTTCTTTATCCCTACATCCCTTTCCAGAGCTTTTGCTTCATTTTCAAGGTTTCACCTCCTTTAAATTGATGGAAAAATCTTCTGTTTACGCTTTGTGTGTTAAAACTCTTGTTCCCGATAGACCTGCGGAACCACAAGCACATTGGCGGAGAATGCTTCAGACCACTCATTCTACTTCGATCAACTGGCATGTTATGTACAAGGCACCCACTGCTAAGCGCTCCGGAGATTTGCAGTGGCGACTGGCACATTACATTTTACCATCCAATGTTTTATCTCATCGTATATCTCCCGATAACACAGAATTGTGTCCCTTCTGCGGTGCCACAGAAACTATTTTTCACATTTTTATTGATTGCTCAAGGTTGGCACCCCTTTTTACAGTCTTATCACGTGCTATCCGGGGACTCGGCCTAACTTTTAGTTGTTGTGGTTTTGTTTACGGTTTTAGCATCTTCCACCAGCGTAAATACGAGTGCCTGTTAGCAAATTATTTGTCCTCTGAAGCGAAGCTTGCTATATACATGTCAAGGAAACGCAAACTTCATGATGTTTGTGATTCTGTTTCCGATGTTGTTTATCTCTTTAAAACCTTGGTCACAGCACGAGTGCACCTTGAAATTAATTCCAGTGATTGTACACTGTTCTCACAACAGTGGTGTGTGAACACATCCTTATGTGAACTTGTTGATGGTGTACTTACATTGAAGTTTTAATTTACCTTGTTTCTTTGTTGGGCAATGCTCAGGCATTTGCTTGTACTGGTATAACTTCTCTTGTTACATCATGATCCCAAACAATCAAGAGGCCAAAAGTGTCTGTGTCTGTGTCTCTCTCTCTCTCTCTCTCTCTCGCTCTCTCTCTCGCTCTCGCTCTCGCTCTCGCTCTCGCTCTCGCTCTCGCTTGGCACGCACGTGCAAACGCAAGGGGCTGTTGCTCAGTCTCTGGCGGTACGTGTGGAGCCTGTGTTGCTTTCTCTCTTCTTATCATCTTCTCCTCTCTCTAATGTATTTTTTGGGGGTGTTCCTTGTGTATAAATTGTTATCAATGCTTTATCGATTACTTGAAAATTGAATTGGTTTCTTCTCTTCTTTTTTCCACTCTTGTATATAATCCTTTGCTTTGTTGTATTGAATTTTTACCTTTTTTATACTTTTTGTAATAAAAGGACATAAAAGTCTCAAAGTCTCTCTCTCTCTCTCTCTCTCTCTCTCTCTCTCTCTCTCTCTCTCTTTTTCTCTTTCTCTTTCTCTTTCTCTTTCTCTCTTTTTCTCTTTATGTCTCTCTTTCTCCTCTCTCTCTCTCTCTTTCTCCTCTCTCTCTCTCTCTCTTTCTCCTCTCTCTTTCTCCTCTCTCTTTCTCCTCTCTCTCTTTCTCCTCTCTCTCTTTCTCTTCTCTCTCTTTCTCTTCTCTCTCTTTCTCTTCTCTCTCTTTCTCTTCTCTCTCTTTCTCTTCTCTCTCTTTCTCTTCTCTCTCTGTCTCTCTCTCTCTCTCTCTCTCTCTCTCTCTTTCTCTTCTCTCTCTTTCTCTTCTCTCTCTTTCTCTTCTCTCTCTTTCTCTTCTCTCTCTTTCTCTTCTCTCTCTTTCTCTTCTCTCTCTTTCTCTTCTCTCTCTTTCTCTTCTCTCTCTTTCTCTTCTCTCTCTTTCTCTTCTCTCTCTTTCTCTTATCTCTCTTTCTCTTCTCTCTCTTTCTCTTCTCTCTCTTTCTCTTCTCTCTCTTTCTCTTCTCTCTCTTTCTCTTCTCTCTCTTTCTCTTCTCTCTCTTTCTCTTCTCTCTCTTTCTCTTCTCTCTCTTTCTCTTCTCTCTCTTTCTCTTCTCTCTCTTTCTCTTCTCTCTCTTTCTCTTCTCTCTCTTTCACTCCTCTCTCTTTCTCTTCTCTCTCTTTCTCTTCTCTCTCTTTCACTTCTCTCTCTTTCTCTTCTCTCTCTTTCTCTTCACTCTCTTTCTCTTCTCTCTCTTTCTCTTCTCTCTCTTTCTCTTCTCTCTCTTTCTCTTCTCTCTCTTTCTCTTCTCTCTCTTTCTCTTCTCTCTCTTTCTCTTCTCTCTCTTTCTCTTCTCTCTCTTTCTCTTCTCTCTCTTTCTCTTCTCTCTCTTTCTCTTCTCTCTCTTTCTCTTCTCTCTCTTTCTCTTCTCTCTCTTTCTCTTCTCTCTCTTTCTCTTCTCTCTCTTTCTCTTCTCTCTCTTTCTCTTCTCTCTCTTTCTCTTCTCTCTCTTTCTCTTCTCTCTCTTTCTCTTCTCTCTCTTTCTCTTCTCTCTCTTTCTCTTCTCTCTCTTTCTCTTTTCTCTCTTTCTCTTCTCTCTCTTTCTCTTCTCTCTCTTTCTCTTCTCTCTCTTTCTCTTCTCTCTCTTTCTCTTCTCTCTCTTTCTCTTCTCTCTCTTTCTCTTCTCTCTCTTTCTCTTCTCTCTCTTTCTCTTCTCTCTCTTTTCCTCTCTCTCTCTTCTCCTCTCTCTCTCTCTCTCTCTCTCTCTCTCTCTCTCTCTCTCTCTCTCTTCTCCTCTCTCTCTCTCTCTCTTCTCCTCTCTCTCTCTCTCTCTCTTCTCGTCTCTCTCTCTCTCTCTCTCTCTTCTCCTCTCTCTCTTTTCCTCTCTCTCTCTCTCTCTTCTCCTCTCTCTCTCTCTCTCTTCTCCTCTCTCTCTCTCTCTCTTCTCCTCTCTCTCTCTCTCTCTCTCTCTCTCTCTCTCTCTCTCTTCTCCTCTCTCTCTCTCTCTCTTCTCCTCTCTCTCTCTCTCTCTCTCTCTCTCTCTCTCTCTCTCTTCTCCTCTCTCTCTCTCTCTCTTCTCCTCTCTCTCTCTCTCTCTTTCTCCTCTCTCTTTCTCCTCTCTCTCTCTCTCTTTCTCCTCTCTCTCTCTCTTTCTCCTCTCTCTCTCTCTCTCTCTCTCTCTCTCTCTCTCTCTCTCTCTCTCTCTCTCTCTCTCTCTCTCTCTCTCTCTCTCTCTCTCTCTCTCTCTCTCTCTCTCTCTCTCTCTCTCTCTCTCTCTCTCTCTCTCTCTCTCTCTCTCTCTCTCTCTCTCTCTCTCTCTCTCTCTTCTCCTCTCTCTCTCTCTTACATTTTTACTGTGAGTAAACTTACACATGCAATTCTGATGACTCTTCAACAAAAAATCCTCAGCCAACCCATCCCAATTCTGTCCCATTCCCTCCCCCCCCCATTTCTCCTCAACCTCTCCCTCCCAAAGCTTTTCCCATCTTTATGCTCACCCTCCTGCTTAAAAAAAGCAAACAGGCATTCCTACATCAAAATAGTGGAATATGTAACATTTTCTGCTCCCCCATCCTGCTATCACTGACTTCACAGAAACCCATCATTTTTTTTTTTGAGAAAATGGTCAGAAATAATAGTAAATCTGCATAACCTCCGCAGTAGAAGTGCTGCTTGAGAGAAAGGGTTCTAAAAGGTAATTCTAAATGGTTATAAAGGGTAAAATGTAGAAATTGCCGGTGGAGTCAGGCGAACTGTCTCACCAATGGGTGGAACTTGCACGCATGACTCCTTTTATATTTATGTATAATATAGACTGTAGTCCATCATGTAAGCTATATGCAATAGTTTTCTCCATCAAAATCCATCAACACCCTGATTTGATAATACGACCGATCAATCTTGATTTGCTCATGCCAGCCATTTTTACCTCCGCCACCGAAGGTGAAGGAGGTTATGTTCTCATCCCTTTGTCTGTTTGTTTTTTTTGTTTGTTTGGCTGTTTGTGTACAGGATATCTCAATAAGTTGTGGACAGGTTTGGTGTGTGACGTGGACGAACTGATTACATTTTGGTGAAGATCTGGACCCGGATCTGATTACTAGAATTTTTAAAGTGATTCTTCACCATTGAGAGATTAGGGCCAAAAACTATAGATGGCACGATATCTCAAAAATGTATTGGGCCAGATATTTTCTCGTGAATCAGGCATTATGGGGCAGAGGTATGCGCTACCGAGTGCCCTTCTAGTATTACATGAGATACTACTTTGCATGTTTGATGCACACCAGTCCATGAATGTAGCTAAAATTCTGTTTTGATTGGTTCAGTGGTTCCGGAGAAAATTCTGAGAAAAATGATGAATTGCTGGATAGCTGGACCAATCACGTTTGTTGGCGAATATGCACTATATATTAGTTGTGGGGGTGGGGGGGGGGAGGAGGACCTAAAGTGTGCAAATTTGCTGCCACACAAGGTTTACATCACCTAGATACCAACCCCAAATGTGTCAGCATTTTAACTGAAGTCTACAATGGTGGAATAGTGACCTTGAAATTTCACCAAAGTAAATCGAAGGATTAAAACCAGATTTTGTGTGGAAAGATGAAGATTGAAAGAGGCATCAGTGAAGGTTGACACAATCTCATCAAAATTTTCAATTTTATTAAAATATATATAATTTCATTATGATTTGATAGTTTGGCTTTTTTTCATCAAATGCAGAAAGTTTGGGATTGATAGTTTGGCATTTAGCTCCCTTTGGGTTTTTTTTTTTTTTAAATTGATTTTTGTCATGTATGTATATCACAGGAGGATGCAGTAAATGAAGCTCCAGCTGAGACTGCTCAGCAGGTCTTGCTGTATTGCCTTCAGAGCCATTCTTCACAGCTGGATGTTCAAGCTGCATACGGCCAGGGACAACCTATCAAAACTGGTTATTGTGTCAAGCAAGGTGGAATGGTGAGCAATGATGATTCGTTGGATTTGTTCTTTTGTTTTTATAGGAATTGTCTGATATTATAATTTATGGGGATAAAACTTCAATCTGAAAAAGTCAAACGCTACTTCTTTTCAACAATCGTAATTGCGTTTTCTTTTTCTTTTGCAGATGAAGAATTGGAAGCAGCGATATTTTGTGTTAAGTGAAAATTCCATCAGTTATTACAAGTCAGACTGTGTAAGTTGATTTTCTATCTTCTAAGTTGAATTTTCTAAGTTCTAAGTCTAAGTTTATTTTCTAAGTTGAGGAGAGAGAGGCAGTATCTTTTCAACTTCCAATCATATATGTACTGTAATATTGAAAAGCAACCATGTAATGTAATTTTAAATTCTACATACATTGGGTTAAAATATTCCACAGTTAGTCTTTAAAAAAAATTAAAAATGTGGTCAAGGCTCCTGGGAGAGTGAGAGCAGAATGGAATGGAATAAAATAGAAAGAAGGAAGTTCCAATTGCAGATATATTTTATATGGTATGACGTATATATAAGGACGTGGTATGAACAAGTTGAATGAAACGCAGCAGGAAGAGGAAGAGGAAAAGGGGGATGGAACAGACAAACAAACTGACAAACGAAAAGATGAGAGGGAGAGGGGGAAAAAAAATCACAATAACCTGGAAAAGGGGAATGCTTGGGAAAGGGTTGGGGGGGGTCCTTGTGGTAGAATAAATAATGAGTACGCGACATGCCTACCTGTCACTACGTTGACGGGATTAATCAAAAGACAGCATGTTGTGCTTCACAAACGTATTGCGTGTCTTTCTGTGAGTTTCACTGAGGATGTAAAATGCGCAAAAAAGCCAATTTATATCATGTACTTGTTGTTTTCATGGCTGTGGTTGATGTTTGTGTACGTTTTATATATTTTTCTTCTGCTTTGACAAGTATTACTATATTTCCTTTTGTGTGCTCCTACTGTAACCTCAAGGGTTCCTGCTGTCCTGGAGTAATAATTGTGACCGTTGGAAGCGCTACACTACATTAAGCTCCCATTCCTGCATCTTCTTTCTCATTCCCAGAAAGAGGGACTTTTAAAATAGGCATTTTTAAAATTAAAAGGACACAAATTTTTGTTCCAAGTGAATCTATTATTGGCTTTCCAATGGTACCATTTTTATAATTCAAGATGGCAAGAACACTTTTGAAAAGAAGCGTGACACACACATGCCCAGTCACACCCTTCTCCTTTTAGTATTATAAATGGATGGGGGATGACCTGAGGTATATAGTTGTGAACACTACCTTGGGTCTCTTTCATAATAGTCGTCATGTGCTATTATGAAAGAGGATGATTTTGTGACCTGTTTACACTCTTATTTTGATGCCTGCTTTTCAGTTTGACCAGTATAGGTGCTGTCATACTTTGTTTAATGAGAACCCCGTTTGTGTAATTGTACTTGTTAGGAACGGGATCCCCAGCGTACAATTTCTTTGCGGGATGTGCGGAGTGCCAGGGAGTTTGATTCGAGTGTACGGACAAGGTAAAATTGGACAAAGTGCAATGCAATTGCTTTGTATTTTGTAATGAGCATCTGACTCTGCTATTTTGATGGTTGTCTTTAATGTTGCTCCCAATGATCACGTTGTTTTCCATTTCTTTAATATTATTTTATTTCAACATCATGCTCATAAACAGTGGATTTTATCTAAAAGTGATTTTTTTTTTTTTTAACTTTTATCGAAAAGTGGACTAAAAGTTGATATCACATGTTTAATTCTGTGGGAAACGAGTTACAGCTGACGTTTAAAACATCCTCCCTCCCTTTGATTGAGCAAAGTGAGGAAATGTGTGTGATTTGGGGATTAATAAGGGAATAGGTTATAGATTTGGGTAAAATCTCAAATGGCCCTCCATCCATCCATCCATCCATTGGGACCATACTCTGTGCAGAGCGTTGGTGCTGCCTAAATAGTCTCCTTGGCTATTGGACACAATCCTGGACAGGTCGCCACTCCGACCCAGGATACCATCAAGCTGGCACTCATTTTGCCGATCTCGGAAGAATGACAGGCAGAGTCAACCCCACCTGGTATTAATTCAAAAGCCGAGTGGGATTTGAACTCAGGATCCTTGGATCCCAAGCCCACCACCCTCACCATTAAGCCAACACCAGGCATAAATGGCCTTCGATCAAATATGAAGAATTAGACGTGGGTGGCTCGAAGAAGGGGTTATTTCATCTTCGGTAAAGGTCAAACATCCACAGCAGTTGTGCCTTTAAGGGATTATAACAGAGAGAATAGGCATTTCGGATAAAGGATGATGATTATTAAGAAGAAGAAGAAGGGGAAAAGCAAAAGAAAAACAAAATGGTGGAATTCAAAAAACTGATGGATTAAAAAAGGTCTGACCTTTAAAATGTCAGCTGCACCTGTTTTCCTGTCGTAATAACTGTGCATTAAACTCGGTAGTTACATTTTTAAAAATAAAAAAAATCTTATCAACCAACACACTTGCATTAGCCCTCATATAGTCGAGTATGCCATTGTATCATGTTTATGGTGGCTGTTTGGTGACCTTTTTTTTGTATACCTTGTCTAGGCTCGTATGAGAGCGAACACACAAGGCAACAGCAAGGGGGGGCATGAGACGAGAGGGGCGGGAGTGGGAAGGACAAAACAGTGAGGAACAGAGACATAAGGAGATCTGTGGGAGGGATGGGGTGGGGAACACGGGGTATACAATATGGACATTAGAGGGACTTTCAGGAAGGAAAGCAGGGAATTTGAAGGAGGTGGGTTTGGGGAGGATTAACGGGGGTAGAAAAGATCGAGGATTTGGATGGGGAAGATAAGACGTGGTGGTGAACAACTGTTTTGAAGGCCTGGAGGGAAGAATGGGATTGAACAGAGTGAGGGAGTTTATTCCAAAGGTGGGGAAAAAAGAGGAATGAAAGAGTGAAGGTGAGCAGTGATTCGTGATTTTGGTAGTTTTACCAGAAGGGGGTTGTTTGCGGAAATATGTTGGGGACAAATCGCAGACACAGCAGGGGGAGGGGGGGGCAAGACCGGAGAGGAGATGGTAGAAGACGGAAAGACCACCGACCTGCCTGCAGTGAGAGAGTGAGAGGCCCAAACACTCAGCCTCATCGTGGGAGACGCCAATGATCCGAAATGCCTTGGTTTCCACAACGTGAAGCCGAGAAAAGTGGGAGGCAGGAGCACCAGCCCAGAGAGGAGAGCAGTACTCCATCAGGCTGTGGACGAAAGCTTTGTATGTGGTCAAGAGCTCAACTGGGCCGAGGAAGAACTTTGCACGATGGAGGATTCTCAGTCGGCGACTGGCTTTGGAGGCCAGATTGGAAATGTGGCTTTCCCAGGAACGATCATGGCAGATAGTGAGATCCAGAAGCTTGAAAGAAAGGACTTCTTCCTGTGGATTGTTGAGAACGTGGATGGGGGCGTTTTCCAAACAGTCCTTTCGGGGAGACAGTGGGAGTGTGTGATTTGTCCGGCTTGAAAGACACGTTCCACGTGTTGGACCAGTTTGTGATTTTACCCAGATCGGCAGTGAGCGAAGAAGATGCTGCTTGCCTGTCTGAGGGATGACAGATGGTACGGCAAAAGGTGGAGTCATCACCAAAGAGATAGAGGATTTTTCAGAGTCGAAGAGATTGTTGATGAGAACCAGAAAAAGAACAGGGCCCAGAACGCTGCCTTGAGGAACTTCAGCCTGGACAGGAAGAGGCGATGAAAGAACTCCATTTAGGGTCACACGTTGACTGCGACAGGAGAGGCAGTCGTTGAGCCATGAGTGGAGATGGCTTTGGATACATAGAAAGAGAGTTTGGTGAGCAGGGCAGGGTGCCAGACCATGTCAAAAACACGTGATATGTCGAGGGATATGGCTCTGATTTCATGTCTGGCATTGAGGACCTCAATCCATTGTTGGGAGAGCAGAAGCAGCATATACAGGGTAGAGTGACCTGTTCTGAAACCAAATTGATGATTGGAAATCAGGCCATTGGAGAAGAGGAACAATTTAATGTCTGAAGCGATGATGGATTCCATAACCTTGCTGATGTTTGGGAGAAGGCTGATTGGTCTGTCATTGCAGGGATCTGTTTCTGCACTTTTTTATGCAGGGCAGTGATGTTTGCTGATTTCCAAGCAGATGGCAGATGACCTTGAGCAAATGAGAGGGTGAGCAAGAGCAGAGGAGCAGGTTTTTAGGACACATGGGCTGATGCCGACTGGACCGGTTGCAGAATCTGAGTCGAGTACTTTCAAAGGGAGAGTTCTGGAACAGCTATTCCTCTGACTCAGACAAATTCGAGTTCTGTTTGAACTCCCCTAATTGCAGCTATCGGGGGCAACTCTTTGCGGTGGTTGTACTCCCCTGCCCCTCCCCCCCCCCCCAATTTCAAGTCTGGGGCTAAATCTTCCTCATTCATCAGGGCAGTGCGGTTACAGTCAGAGAGTGCTGATCGGTCCCTATGGACTGGCCCTTTCCCTTTTGTCTTTCTTCTCTCTGTCAAACTCGATTGTGGCCCTGACTTTGTGGGAATGGGGGGGGGGGGGGTCCACCGTTCTGGTTGTGGGGGATCTTTGGGTTGCTTCTGGGGGATTGATCAGCTGTCTTTGTGCCACGGGCTTGTTTGTGAGAACTGTCTGGGGCAATACAATAACAACAGCAGCAACTCCCCCAATTTCACAATTGTGGAAATTTTAATTTCACCGAGCTTTTCCAAAACCAGAATTTTATATATGACTGTCACCCCCCCCATCCACCATCGCTACAAAACCCAACTTGTGTCGTAGAAGACATACGAGTCCTGCTGACACTTGCCCCACCGAAAAATGTGGTTGTTTTTTTTCCTTTTATGATGATGGTCTAAAACTCCACACTTCTCCACATGTACAAATGCTCTCATGCCCTCATTTTTCACAATACTTAAAGGTCATGTTTTCTTTGATTCACTTCTCCATAAATGGCAAGTTAAAAAAAAGTACATATATTTCGTTTAAATCTCAAATTAAAATTTTAGCATGCATAAAAATAATAAAAACAATTCATATTGGTAAAACAAAGTTTTTGAGGAAAGGTGTTATTGTAAAGTTTACATATTTGCAACATTGTAAAAATGCATTTTTGTGGGGGGGGAAAAAAAACATTTTAAAAACGAAGAAGAAAAATACTCAACTCTTTTCATAAGTTGAAAATATTACTTGCAAAAAATAATTCTTCAAATATGTTCTGAAAATGAAACTGTTTTATTGTTTACCTTTGAGTGGAATGGTTTCTGAAATTAATCTTATTGTTATGGGACTTGTAATTTACTACAGGCGTGATTATTATTGTTACCACCACCATCAAAGGTGAAGGCGGTTATGTTTTCATCCTTTTCTGTTTGTTTGTGTGTTTGTTACTTGCAAAATCGAAGATTTTTCAACTATATTGGTTAGTCGATTTTGTTATTCTGTCTTTGTTTGTCTGTTTGTTTGTCACCTACAGATCACAATTTTAAAACAATCTTCAGGAAACTTCACCACATTGTAGAGTTTGTCATAAGGAAGAAGACTATTGTTTTGTGGTCAAAATGTCAACATAGGCCAAAGATCAACAACTTGGGTGAGATTTCTAAAATCCTCAATTTTCATCTGATTGACTTGAAATTTGAAGAGGATTTATATTTCATGACAATTCAAATAGCCAAATATTTTTGAGGTCAACATAGACCAAATGATCAATATAGGCCCAAGGTCACCAACTAAGGCGGTATTTCTAAAATCATCAATTTTCATTTGATTGACTTGAAATTTGAAGAGAAGTTATATTTCAGGTCAATTAATTCAACCACCAATTATTTTGGAGGTCCATATCAGCCAAAAGGTCAATATAGGCCGAATTTCTAAAATTGTCAATCCAATTCACTTGAAATTTGAAGAGTTTCATATTTGGTCATTGAATTCAACAACCAATTATTGTTGAGGTCAAACTTGTTTTCTGGATTTTGCAAGTATCGTGCTCTGCACGACGACGTCGTCTTGTTTGTTTGTTTTTGTGCATGATATCTCAAAAAGTTGTGGACGGATCCAGATGAAATTTTGTGGACAGATTCAGTGTGTGACGAGGCTGAACTGATTCAATTTTGGTGAAGATACAAATCCGAATCCGGATCTGAAGATTTTTTAAAAGCAATTCTTCACCATTGAGAGATGGTGCGAAACCGATTATATTGCACAATGTCTCAAAAAGTTGTGGACGGATTCAGACAAAACTTGGTGGGCGGGTTGGGTGTGTGACAAGGACGAATTTATTCAATTTTGGTGAGGATCCAAATCTGGATCTGGATACGAGAGTTATTTAATTTTAAAAGTAATTCTTCACCATTGAGAGATTAGGGTCAAAACTATATAGAACTGTATAGCATGATATTTCAAAAATGTATTGGGCCTGATATATTCTCCTGGATCAGGCATTACGCTCTATCGAGTGCCCTTCTTTTTTTAACATAGAATCATTGAGTATTTGCAATTGTGGTTAAGTGAAGAGTCGAGAAACGTGAATGAGATTAATAATCATAGAATAAACAGCATGGAACTGGCAACTCACCATGGTTTAGAAGTAAGCAATTATTGGTCAAGAGCATGGTTGAGTGGCAGGGCAGGGATTTGTCCAGGCAAGAGGAATGAACAAGTTATTTCCTTTGAGGCATGGGCAGTCTTATGATTGGCCATTGTAAGGTGAGTCATGCAGCTTCAAAAATGCGTGTACCAGACGTGAAGTTGGACTACATTGAGATAAGAAGCTGATCAAGGAGACATGTTGATGAACTCGCTTCACTGAGATTGCATCACAGGTGTCGGGCTCAGGAGATTTCCCCTTTTCAAATGGGGATGCTCTCTGGAGTTCGGCATTCCTTAAAGCCTCAACTTCAGTGAGGACAAACTTAGGTATTTGCAGAATCCGAGGTTGGGGTCGGCCGTTTCTTCAAGTCCTGTGACTTCCTGCTGGTCCGGTCACCACTCTGATTTCCAGCAGCGATGTTGAAGTATTCTCCATGGTGATAGCCATGTCATAAATCCAAAGATGCACCTTGCACAGGCAGTAAACTAGAGGGGGAGCACTCGGTAGAGTGCAAAACCTCTGCCGTCAATACTGCTGGGTCACTTAAGTGAACCTGATATCCCATTCATTGTAGGTCAAAACGGATCAGACTCTACTGAACCACGATTGAATAAACTAAACGAGATCGACGCGCATGTAGAAATGCCCAAAAAAAAGATATCAAAATTTTTTTGAAAAAAATTGCAAAATTTCTAATTTTTTTTCCTCTAAAATTTTTTTTGGGTGGGGGGTTGGAAATCACTTAAAACATGTAGAAATGCAAAAAAAATTCAAATATTTTTCAAATAAAATCGAAATTTTTTTGAAAAAAAGTTGCAAATTTTTTTTTTTTCTCGAACAAATTTTTTTTTTGGTTTGAAATCACTTAAAACATGTAGAAATGCAAAAACAAAAATTCAAATATTTTTTTTCAAAATGGCCACCATAGCGGCCATATTGGACTTTGGACCAGGTCCAAAATCTAATGGCTTGATCTTTGGACCATACCTCATCCCCCCACCAAGTTTCGTCGAAATCCGTCCAGGAGTTTTTCCGTAATACTGTTCACAAACAAACAAACAGACAGGGGTGAAAACAGTAACCTCCATCCATTTTCGATGGCGGAGGTTAACAAGGCACCATTTCTTTATAGTGCTACACAATATGAAACATGTTTATTTTTGCCACTGCTTTTTCCTCTTATCTGCTTCACAATTGGAGTTGTTCTGAATTGGTTGCATCTGCCTCGACTGCTCACCACACCATCGAGTGCAGCGAGCAGTCAAGGCAGATGAATCTAATATACATTATATTATCCATCATGTGCTTGATTCATCATCTCACTGTTGACAAATTTGGTGAACTATTGCTTTTGTATATTTGCTTTGTTTGGGATTGAAAACTAGTTACGATTTACCTTAAATCTATGACCAACATTGCAGCTATGAATCCTGTTTTCCTTTTATTTGCCTAACAGCGTTTTTTTTTATTATAAACTGCTCCGAATCGGTGCTGCAACTGGGTTCATGACTCGTGGTGTGGTTGCCGTCTTGGTAAACATTCATTTTATTTTAAATATTATTATTCAATTATAATTGCAAAGAATTTAAAAATAATAATAAATAAATAACTATATACGTGGAAACCAATCAAAACAGATTTTTGCAAATCAAGCAATATATGCTGGCGTGTAGTTGGCAGCAGTTTGAATGGAACATAATACTTGCACTCATGATGGTTACCACATCCCAAGCTGAGTGATGCATAAAGTTGGCTAACTTAAGGCTTTTATTAACAGACCAATGTTGAATGGTTACCACAGGCCTGTGAAATGGCAGTTTGAATCCAGTGCTGCTCAGCAAAGTTGCAATAATTGAATCCCTCCAGGTATCCAACATAAACTCAATTGCTCGTTCGACAAAATGGCAGCAGACACGAGTTCCACTCTGTTCCTTCGGAAATAAATAATTTATTGCATAAAAGGACACAATGTAAAACATTTGACGCAAGACGACGACAATAAATCTCTATTTCCACCTCGGTGACATGTGCACATGCACTCAGTAATGATACCTGGGCAATGGTGAAGGGATATGCTTTCAGGGCTGTTAAGAACACCCAGCAGGTGGGAGAACATGGCAGGTTGGCATGTGAAAGTGAACTTCCAGTGGTCTAATCTTCAATACAGCATGATTGAACAAATATATACTTGGGGTGGAGGAGAATGGTTTCAATGAACTCCTTAAATCAGTCCAAGTATGATTTTGGCCAGCTTCAAGAAACCAAAATTCAAGGTGGACGATCTTGGACGAATTTACGGAGGGAAATGTCATTTTGAAAAGGGTAAAACCATAAGATGGACGATTGAGCGATTTAAAATTGTTGATATATTTTACATGATTCTCTGGACTGACAAATTGTATTATTGAAATGAGGAGATTGCAGGTTTTATGGACAACACCTCCAAAAAACTAAACCGAGGAACAATTATATGAATACAAGAGAATTTGATTTGTGGTATAGAGACCTCTTCAAAGATCATCAGGGGGGGGGCTTCGTGCGAAAACCCATATATTATATCTGGAGTTTGAGTCCGGAAGAGATCCATGGGGTGCTCGCCCTCTAACTCTGAGGCCACTGGCCACGGATAACCCCGTGGACCGATGGATTGCCAAGCAAACGCAGATGCTGGCTAAACTAGTTGAATTGGAACAGGGTCCTTGTGTCCAATTTACTATGTTACCTTATTTTATGAATTTAATCATTTCAGCTCGGGACCACGCCCTCAGCGTACACTCTTATCATTGCTGAGGGGAACAGAGAGTGCAGTGCTGCTTAATCCGCGGAGCCGATCAGTGGGGGGGGGGGAACTTCCCGGGGGGGAGAACTTTCCGTCTATCAATTATTAACATGCTATCTCGGATCAATGAAATAAGGGACAAACGAGCAGGTCTGGAAATTTAACACTGAAAATAAAACACACCAAACACACACACACACACACACACACACACACACACACACACACACACACACACACACACACACACACACACACACACACACACACACACACACACACACACACACACACACACACACACACACACACACACACACACACACACACACACACACACCAAGTTATTTTCTGGTAATGCAGTTTATATACGTTACGTACACATGCATAAAATACAGAAAAACGACAAACACAAAAAATTACCTTTAAACAGAGTTCTTTGAAAGAGGAATTTAATTGGGGAATTAGCAAAATTCAATTGAAAAATATATCAAGGCCCAGAACACAAAATGCCAATTGAGACGGCCGTCCAAGACTATCTCCGGGGTCTAAAAATTAGTCCCGTAGGCATTTCTTGTTAAAAGTGATTATGCATGCCCAAAAGTAAGATGATAGGGTGAAGCTTCAGAATATGCCCCCATACCATCTCGAACTTTGACCTTTGAGGTCAAAGGTCAAGGTCAAATGCCAAATTCCTCATTTTTTGGTTTTCGTGAATTTCGTTTCAGCATTGCCACATCTATATGCCTGTGTATGAATTATTCGCCTCGGCAACTGTCCTTGAGTCTCAGCAATAAATTTAGACTAGAGATTTACTTGAAAACATGAAAGGCTGCAATTGTAAAATGGCCAAAAAAGAACAGATCGTAAGCGTTGTCCACTCCATACAAATGGCACAGGAAATTTTCAGCCTCGTCAGTGGATCCATCACGCCCAATATTCGCCAGTAGCTCTGGCTGTTCCACGTACACTTTCCAGCAGCTCCGTTTTTCCCGTATCCGTAGAACGAAGACGTCACATAACATCCGGTAAAGGCATGATATCCAAGCAGATTGTTCCTGACAGGACGCGATAGCTTTTGTACAATTGGTGCAATTTGGTAGCAGACACGTTTTTTGCTAGTCCCACTTTTCATCCACAGATCAACGTTTGCATCACCGAAGAAATGGATGAGGAGTAATAATACATCTGTATCCTTGCTCTCCACGACCACGCTCTTGTATTTCTCCCTGACGGTATGTGCTGCATGTGCGACCATGCGCATATCGGCCTCTTCATGGTTCGCGGCCAAATCAGTAATTTGGCCACCTGTAGTTGACTTCGCCACCTCCGGTTCAGCGAAACCTCCCCCCTACAATCAGCTCGCAAGACTGTGGGTAATTCCGATTGGTCGAAATGAGGTACTCAGCGACGAATTTAGCGAGGTCATCTTTGTTCTAGTCCTGGGCTATGAATCTGTCCCATACCTCTGGCAGTGGTACGTCTCCTCGATCAATGATTTTTCGGATTGGTCGCTTCTTCTGCCCATGCTTTGATCTAGTTGCCGATTTTATTGACCCTGTTCAGATGTACCGATTGAAGACGATCTCGATGCGAGTGAATGACTGGTGAAATAGCTTTAATATCTTCTCGTGATATGTACGACCAAGGTCAGCAAACTGGCGACAATGAGACGGCTTCCCCATCGCTTGGATCATGGCGTGACCATTGATGATGAGAGCTGACGGCTCCTGCAGGGATGGAATATTCGCTGGTGTTTCGATATCCACGTCTTTTGTCAGGATATGAAGCATATCAGCCTTGTTTGTCTGATTCATCTGTCCGTTTATCTTGATAAGCGACGAAAGTTCGTGCTGAAGAATCCTGGACATATCGACACATCGCCCAGCTCTGGTTGCATTGAACAACCTCTGTATGAGTTTTGCGTCTGCCTTGATGAATTTCTTCTTGGCTGTTGAGGTCAGAGCTGTGCTTTTGTAGAGATGAACAAAGGATTTGGAATTGATCCTCGACAGCGTATCGAAGAAACCCATCTCTCGAGTTACCAGCCTCTCATCCACAAAACTTTGTAACCTTCGAAGACCTCGCTCATAGGCTGACAACAGGGAAGTTTGTATTCCCATCGTGGCGAGATTGTTTGTTGTCAAAGATACAAGTGTAGGTTCCTGCGATTCCTCCACCAGATCTGGTGATTGTGCCAGTGGGAGTGTATTCGCTGCTTGGAAAATACGGAATCGCTCAAACTGGTCCATCAGATTTTGAACATTGCCTTCATCATGCCTCAGACGTCCAGGCAGAGCCTCCTTTCTCGTAGATATCGCCTCCTCTACGATCTCGTCATCGATCAGTTTTAGTAGCCGTTTGGTATCTAGGCCAATTTCAGAGCGCTCACACCATGTCAAGCAGAATCGATCCCTTGCAGTATCATTCCTGGTGATTCCGATAATGCCATTCGATATCTTACACATGCGGTTGATCCATTCTGTAGCTTGATCGACTGGCACATAGCTGAACGGACGTTTGCTGCGTTGTACCACAAAGTTCTCGGCGAGAAATGCACTGTATACATCAGGCGCTGTATTCTCCAACATTTTCATGTCGGAGAGATACACCGGTCCTCATCTCACATAATTTGTGTGGTCATACACACATAGCCACGGTAACATCTGTGCGAACGATTTTAGGTGTGCCTGCCAATCTCCCTCTCTATTCGCACGGATGAATTCCAAAAGTGTGCTGACCATTTCGATGTAATTTGTCCAGAATTCAAAATTGGGATCAGTTGCGCGGCATCGGTCAAATTCGTACAATTTCGTCAATATGTCTGATATTTCGATGGTTTGTCTCAAAGCACAGATGGCATGGCTCAGTGCATCGGATTTGCAGAGACGACCATCTGCACTGCGACATTTGTTCCGAAATTCCTCAGCGCATGTCTTGATGGCCTCGATCGAAGCGATTGTTGCGATATCATGACTTTGCTTGAGCCACTCCATGAATTTGGTCCATCGGATGCGACACAATGCTTCGTACGTACAAATATGTCCATATACTCCTCGGTAGTATGCTTTTCCACCAAGTACGCTTGGTATCGTATTAGGAGCGAATAATCCCGCCTCGATCCAGTAATCCTCCAGCCCTGCGCTCTCATAATGCTGTCCAATAGCTTTGAGGTAATTGAAGAGAATGTGGGGGTGACCAAGGAGGCATATAACATTGCTGTATTTGGCGGGATCGTTCCATACGAGTTCTTTCATCCGACTGTAGAGAGGTTGGTCAGCAAAAATGACCGTGTGTCTGTCCCACTTGTTCACTGATATTCATGAACTTGGTCATCACAGTTGTCATTGTGTCATCATGGTCTGCCGGTGCCTTCAGAATTGGGAGCATACCTTCGTTGGTGACAGGTGGGGTCCCGTTCGTCGCCAGACTTAAATGTCGCCCATGGTGGCACAGATTGCGACTCACCACCATGTAATAGTCTTGATAATGTCCATGCCAAGTCGTTGGACTTGCTGTTATTTGCATTGCCAGACTCTTGGAACCACGACTCTATGTTGATGGCGGCACCATCAGAAAAAGTGGGGAACGGACGAATACCAGAACGAGGTTTCACGTATTCAAATATGTGCATCTTGCCTATTCGTTCCTAGCTGCGAGCTTTAGTACGACCGATATGCCGAGGTTCATCTCTGTGATAAACAGTTCCGTCATCTCGCTGCCACACTGCCATCTGTGTATAATGTGTAGTGTTGTTGCCGTCAATTGTTTCCTCAAGTACGTCAATATTGTCACATGAACTGAGGACCAGCCCTGAGGTCTTGAATGGGCGGATTACCTCGGGGATAAAGACTCCGTCGTTTGCGTCGGCCCTGTTGAGAATATCATTTGCAATGGATGTGTCAATGCGCCGGATTGTGTCGATGCTGATACAGTGACCACTTGCATGCAATAGATCTACCAAGGCCTCGGATCGCGTCATTTGATGTACTGTCATCCCTAATCCAATGTGTTTGAGTGTCAGCTTGCGCCCCTGGAAAGGCGAAAGATGATGTCCTGTGCGATATCACAGACGAAGCGGTTGAGCTCTGCACATGTATCAGCAGCTTCAGTATTATCCTCGATCGCATCGGCGAAAAGGACTCCGAGAAATATGTGCAACGATTGGGGGATGATCTCATTCACATTGTCTTGGTCAATTCCTCGCCATCCTAATTCGTGACCAGGGTGGCTATTGAGATCATTGCGCAGTTGGAGAGCATAATGTACTATTTCCTGCAGTGGATTGCTGGCCATCATCGAAAAGTCATTACCATCATCAGAATCTTCCGAGTCTTCATCCCTGTGCATTCCTGACAGAGATGTTGAAATGACACATTCATTCCTTTCACTGGGATACAAGAGCAACGAGGTTGTACGATTGAGGGGTCTAATGAAGCCAGCTCTACTCCCGAGTCTCTTAGATACTGTGTCAGTGAAGGTTTTCCTTCGTGACAAATAGCTCCGAGGTATTTGCTGTCCTTTCGCTTCACATAAATCCTGAAATCGCTTCCAAACCTCCCCCATATCGTATACATATCCACGTGAAAGCCCGTCATTCAGAATGTTACATGACATAGGATCGTCAGCTCCTTATCTTCACCTTGTCCAACATGCAGTCTTTTTTTCTCTGTTTCTCTCTCAAATTTGATCAAGCATGAGAGATGATATTTGCTTTCAGCAGCAATCAGATCTATTGTGCCTGCCAGACGGATCCGCAGCGCCGTGTCTACGTTATAAAGTTCCAGTATCTTACGGGATAAATGCATTGTCCGGATATCATGCAATTCAGTTTGACTCTTGCAAACTTTCTTACCCGGTTTTCCCTTCATTTCGTCTTGGCAAAATATACATTTTGCCCAGTCTACTTTTTCACGTTTTGCACGCGATGACCGTGCCTCCAAATCCATGCTGTCGCCGCCACCGCCAGTTGCAGCTCCTTCGCACAGTGATTTCGATCTGAGACGCTTCAATCGACTTTCAGCCGTGAAATCACAGTAACACGAGCTGTGCGACATCAACAGCGATTCCCGTATTGAAATATCATTCAGCCTCTTCAAGCTATCAGATTCCTCTCCGAGGCGATTGGGTTCAGCGAGGACCGTGATTACCCTATTCTTACCGTCGTCCGATGATTGGCGTGTTACTTCCTTGCACTTTTTTGATTTCAAACAGAACAGACATGTGGACGCGAGTTCTGGCTCTTTTTTTTGCGTTTTTGCGAACCTATCATTCCTAAAGCTTTCATTTCTTCCATTGCCCCAAATTTAACCATGCAATTGTCGTAGATTTCACACGAAATGAAAGCAAAACAATGCAAAAGACGTGTTGAAATCTCAACTGTTCAGCGCCATGTTGCACACACTAGCTACTTCCTCCGCAAGAGCGATTAGTGGACTGAGTGGAGCACCGTGGGCGTGGCCACGGCGTGCGCGAGGGACGCTTCTATTTCGGGATTTTTTTGAGAAAATCGATTTGGTTGCGCTTGGTATGGGGCAAATTCTCAATAACAGAGATATTTTCTACCTTTTGGCACCCCATACCAGTTTTTAACATGAAATGCCTGCGGGGTGTCATGATAGGTTAGGTTGGCCGGCCGTCTCATCTATGCTCTGTGCCTTCACAGCCGGATCATGACAAACACCTGGTTGGATGGACCTTATTGTGTGTGTGTGTGTATATATATATATATATATATATATATATATATATATATATATATATATATATATATATATATATATATATATATACAGTATACTAGGTGTAAGTCGGCAGCGTGTAACTCGTCTCTGCCAAAGTCGGCAGCGTCAAAAAGTCCCGAATTTATCTCATGTTAAATCCCTTTGAATAAAGGTTCATCCCTCTCCAAGTCGTCACTTCGTCTAAGTCGTCAGATGTTGTCCATTCCCACGTAATGGAAACTCAAGTAAATTACCACTCCTAATTTGTCACACGGAACTGCTGCCTCGTGAGAAGCCCGATTTCATGGAATCGTGATGCTCGCTCATTGGTGTACACCGCCAGTGATAGGCTATTTATAACTGCGTACACACGTTGATCGCACTGCAGGCAGGACAATGGCGACAAAGCGAAGCGTAAGCTTACAACTAAAACCTACCAAGAAAAATACGACATTATCCAGTTTTGCGAGGCAAATCCACTGATGAAGAAAACAGACATAGCTGAGAAGTTGGACATCAAACAGCAGACATTGAACGATATCTTGAAGAATAAGGGCAAGATATTTGGACAAGTGGAGAAGATCGTGAGGCCGGTGGGAAGTGTGAAATGTGTGTCCTTTGAAGATGTCGATGACGCGCTCATCATCTGGTTTCGGCAAATGTCGGCTCAGCCAAATATTCGGTTTCGGCCGATTCGGCCAAATATTCGGCCGATACTGTCTTTCGGTGGAGGATTGCCCAGCCAACATCATGGAATACAATGACCGGTTTGAATCCTTTCTCATGCACCAGATGCCCAAGAGTTTGAGGCAGTCAAACATAACGGATTACTTCGCGAAGAAGTAAAGGATCGATCGAGCTTAGTGTTGAAGTCCGATCATGGTTTTATATTGGCTTGTTTTGTACATTACCGCACTCACTTACACATAGGCATTGAGTGGTAATCATCACCACGATGACTGTGTGTCATGTAATTTGTCACCATACCATCACCGATGGTATACGAGTTGTCTTAGAGTTGTTCATTATCTTTACTTTTGATAAACTGATTCATGAATTCCATCTTTGCTTGATCACTTTCCAACTCACCAACTCACCCCCACCTATGCCCCGAGGATTGTGTTTTCCTTTTGGTACAATAGCCGGCTCTCACACATATGTGTCCAGGCCACGCACGACTTCATCCTTCACCCCACAGTCATCATGAATGTTCGCATACGCGTAAGTCGTCACATTTCTAAGTCGTCACTTTTTTCTCGGTCCCGATGGTGACGACTTACGCCTAGTCTACTGTATGTATATATGTGTATATATATGTGTATATATATATATGTATATGTATATGTATATATATGTATATATAGTTGAAAGTGTGTCTGTCTGTGTGTATGTTTCTCTGTCACCTATGCACGCGAAAAGTACTGGACTGATCCTCACCAAACTAAACATGCTGACAGAACATGTACCCGGGAATGTCCCGATGTAAAAGAATTGTACTTCCGACTTCCGGTTTCCGAATTATGACGTCATCACCTGATTTTGGAACGTTAATTTTTCAAATTCAGCCGATTGACATGGGGCCAACGCCTTTTGCAATAGATTGAAAAAAATAATGCTACAGTCAATTGAAGACAATGACTTCCGACTTCCCGGTTTCCGAATTATGACGTCATCACCTGATTGCGTAACGTTAATTTTTCAAGTTCAGCCGATTGACATGGGACCAACGGAATTTGCTAGAGAATGAGAAATTAATACTACAGTCAATTGAAGACAATGACTTCCGACTTCCCGGTTTCCGAATTATGACTTATGCATTCGACACACTTTTCGTAACGTTAATTTTTCAAGTTCAGCCGATTGACATGGGGCCAATGCCATTTGCAATGGAATGAAAAAATATTGCTACAGTTAATTCCGAATTCCCGTTTCCGAATTATGACATGCATTCGACACACTTATCATAGGCCCTATCCACATCAACAAACGCCTCTTTTAATGCATGATTAACACGTCATATTTATTGTACATACAGGTAGTCGTCGACTTACGACCACGATCGGTTCCGACTGACCAATCGTAAGTCGATTTGGTCGTAAGTCGACCAACCTTTATTTATAGTGTATAGGCCTTTGCAAAAATTACCGTATGTATATTATACCGTATCCAGTACACACCAGATATGTTCAATGAGGCTCTGATATACATTGAAGATTTGGTATTATACATGAGCGGGAAAGATTTAACTAAGTGGGGACTTCCCTCTTCTAATAGGTCTGAAAGCTCAACCACCAGTAGAGAATGGTTCCGTGAAACAAACTACAACACAGATACTCTCGCAAAGTTTGTTTCTGACAATGAGCCGCTTCTGGTACAGGAT
>NC_140961.1:73371626-73431626 GCF_056783735.1 Eptatretus burgeri | reverse complement strand
TGCATGGTCTGGCAGCCAGAATTATTTCATGTTTTGAATCAGGGTTCAGGGATTTAAATCAAATTTGGTGCAAGTATGTACGATGATGTAATAATGTGGGCGGAGGCATATCTGTCGACATTGCAACGTCGAAGAGTGCTGTTCGTGTTTAAAATGTTTATCACTTGCACAATCATGCTCGGGCATACATATATGCTGTCTTTTGTTGATGTTACTGGCTTGAACATGTAGAAGAGGTGGTGGGCCGACTTTCTCGTTAACAAGGGCAGGCTTGCTAATGATCTGAACACACAAGTTAATTATTTGAATGGCAATGCAAAAATAACCTTTTTGTTGTTGTTGTTGTTGTTGTTGTTGTTTCCTTTTAATAAATAATGTAATTCTGAAGTCTCTCACCCATACCATTGAATTTGAAACGGATGAGTTTTCTGTGTTGTGCAAGATGGGTGCATTTATTTATTTCGGTGTCTTTTTATACTCACCTGCTATGATATACTTTTGTGTGAAAATTTAAACTTTTTCCAATTCATCAAAGCTCTCGTTCAAGTTCTTGTTCCGACTGGTACAAATAGTCATGATTAACACTTGATCGACTGCAATTTTACAGAAGATTGAAGACATTTTTGTGTCATCTTCTTGATACTCCCATACAAACATGGCACAATTTCATTTCTTGCACCCAAATGAGAAAATGCTACGATTTGCACAGTATTTGGCCTGAATCACCAGGCATATGTTTTATACATGCACAAGGTTGGCATTGACTGCATGTGTTTATTCATATCGATAGTTGTAATGGGAACATGACTTGTGGTAAACAATTATCATATTATTATCCCGACCATCTTTGCAGCAAAAACTGCACATTTTTCATCACATCAATGAAAGCGATTGTTAATGGGACATCGGCAACATTTGGCAACAAACTGCTTGCCTTGAACAACGGGTTTAATTTGAATGACTCTTCCCTCAAATAATATGACACCAGTTATTGCTAACTCATCAGAGGAAGAAGAGTACTCGGCTGTCTCGTGTATGTCCTTATTCTCACACATCACTTCAACGGTGTCTTTGGTCATTTGACAGTAAATGTCTTCTGGAACCTGTCTTCGTTTAAACCATTTTTTGGAACGCTGGCTATTCCCCAGAACCATCTGTTCTCTCCATCTGTTCTGTCCTGGGGCTCAGGCATCATGATGGGTTGTTGCTTCTTTCTCCCTCATATAAGCAACAAAATTTGTTCACTTCCCCTTCTCCGATTGCATTGATCTGTATGGAGGCAGGTGGCTCGGGTCTGTTCCATTTACTATTGCCCAGACACTGGGATTGGTGCTTTTGTACAAAATGCTGCTCTAAGATCATGTTTCTGACAGTATAATTCACCGGTATCGGCTTCGGTTTTTCATACATGGTACAGACGAAAGCTTCTATGTCTTCAAACATGTTTGGTGATATGGGGGAAGACTCTCAAAATTTGATGAAGCTCTCCTGGATTTATGGTCAAGCTTTACCTATGCACACTTAACGGGCTGTTGGCACATCCTGTGAAGATATGCAGTACAGAGATGGCAGCACACAATTCCAATGTAATATCTTCAGCAAGTTTAGATATGTGTATGTCGTCTTTTTTATATTTTTTTATTTATTTTCTTCGCCCCGTCGTCCTTGTTTTTGTGCGAGCACCAACATGAAGCCACAAGTGAGCTGGAAGGATGTTGTCATGTGTGAGGAAAATGATGAGAACATTGCTTTCGATGTTATTTAATCTTGTTGAACTTCACACGTGCTTGGCATTGCCATATCTGTCCACATCTGCCTCTTCGTCATCTCGTCTATCTCATCCATTCCATCTCAACGTGGTTACATCCTTTCATCTCGCATAACCAACCCCTCGCTCCCTGGATCTACCCTACCCATTCACATCCAACTGCTCTTGGACACTGTGGTGAGATGGTGGAGAGGTTTCTCGCAACTTGAATTCTTTCATCCCCTCTTTCTGTCCAGGCTGGAGTTCCTCAAGGTAGCGTTCTGGGTCCTGTTCTTTTTCTGGTTTTCATCAATGATCTCTCGGACTCTCTGGAAAATCCTCTATTTCTCTTTGCCGACGACTCCACCCTCTGCCGTACCATCTGTCATCCCTCAGACCGGCAAGCAGCAGCTTCTTCGCTCACTACAGATCTGGATAAAATCACAAACTGGTCCAACACGTGGAACATGTCTTTCAATCCAGACAAATCTCACACTCTCACTATGTCTCTTCGAAAGGACCGTTTAGAAAACCTCCCCATCCACTTTCTCAACAATCCTCTGGAAGAAGTCTTTTCTTTCAAGCTTCTGGGTCTCACGATCTGCCATGACCTTTCCTGGGAAAGTCACATTTCCAACCTCGCCTCAAAAGCCAGTCGCCGACTGGAAATCCTCCGTCGTGCAAAGTCCTTCCTCGGCCCTCTTGAGCTCCTGACCACTTACAAAGCTTTTGTCCGTAGCCTGATGGAGTACTGCTCTCCCCTCTGGGCTGGTGCTCCTGCCTCCCACCTTCCTCGGCTCCACGCTGTCGAAACCAGGGCATTTAGGATCATCGGCATCTCCCGCAATGAAGCTGAGTCTTTGGGCCTCTCACTCAATCACCGCAGGTTGGTCGGTGGTCTTTCTGTCTTCTACCGACTCCTCTCCAGCCTTGCCCCCCTGCTCTCTCTGCGATTTGTCCACACCACATTTCCACAGGGCGCTCAAGGTCCGCCAACAACCCCCTTCTGGTAAAACTACCAAAATCACGAATCACTGCTCATCTTCACTCTTTCATTCCTCTTTTTTCCCGCCTTTGGAATAAACTTCCTCACTCTATTCTTTCCCATTCTTCCCTCCAGGCTTTCAAAACAGCTGTTCACCACCACCTCTTATCTTCCCCGATCCAAATGCTCGATCTTTTCTACCCCCGATAATCCACCCAAGCCCACTTCCTTCAATTCCCCTGCTTTCCTTCCTGAAAGTCCCTGTAATGTCCATCTTCTCTTCGCCATGTTCCCCGTCCCATCCCCATCCCTCTCCCTTCCACAGTTCACCTAATGTGTCTGTTCCCCACTGTTTTGTCCCTTCCACTCCCACCCCTCTTGTCTCATGCCCCTTGCTGTGAGTTGTGCGTTAGCTCTCATACGAGCCACGACAAGGTATACAAAAAAAAAAAAACCCTCGACTGATTCTGTGACGGGCCCGGCAGCATTAATGCACGTGTGCTAAAAACCCATTCTGCCACTCTTGCACATCCTCTTTCTGCTCTCTCTATCCTACCATTTGCCGTAGGTCCCTTTCGTATTCTTGGAAGTTGGCCAACATCACTGCATTACCCAAAATGGTGCAAAAACTAAACAACATCGAGCCTCTTCATTACAGTCCCGTTAGCCTATTTTCAATTGTATGCAGTCATGGATTCCATCATCACAGTTGACAAGTCCTTTTTCTCCAACAGCTTGATCTCAGACCATGAATTAAGATTCCAACCCAGTTGCTCAACCCTGCACATGCTGCTTTCCTCACAATGGATGGAGGCCTTCGGTCTCAGATAATAAATCAAGACCATCTCTCTGATGTATTTGAACAGTTGATGGTCTGGCATCCCTTGCTCTCCAAACTCTCAGCCTACGGCATTCTCGGCCACCTCCTGTCATGTTTTGCTGACTTCTTCCACTGTTCTCGTCAGCACGTGACTCTCAACGAGATCCTCCCATCTCATCTCTCTGGCAAGGCTGGAGTTCCAAAAGGCAGTTTTGGGCCCATTTCTGCTACCCATCTTCATCAATGATTTGGTCTCTGTGACAAGTCCGTGGCCTTTGTCCTCTACCACCTCCTTTGTAGTCTTTTACCTTCCCCCTCCCCTCATTTCTGCAGGGCACACATCAATCACCCACTTCTGGTGATGTTTCCAAAATCCAGGCTCACTGCTTACCTCCACTCATTTGTTCCTCTTTTCTCTCACCTGTGGAATTGACTTTTGTTGATTATATTGCGATAATGCTTATCGTGCCATTTTTGACGAAACTTTAACACCAGTAATTTAATCTCGGTTATTCGCAAGATCTCTACTGGATCATTGTCCATCACGTTTATCGACATAACATAACTCGAAGTACTTACCATAACTTTTGGATGGTTTGGGCTTTCTTCCTCGACTGCTTCTATTGTCCACAGCATCAGTATCACGGATCCTCCTCGGTCTTGCTTACAGTTCCTCCTGAAAAATGAAGTGGAGCTGCAATCTGGCATACAGAATTGCCTTCATCAGCGAAGACTGATTTTTATATGCTTGTCATGTGACATTTTCTTCCCAGGAGCCATTGTATTATTATGTGGAAAGTGGGTGGTGGTAGGGCATAACTAGAATGTGTTAATATGTGGGCCATGTGTTCAAGTAGGTTCAATTTATCCTCTGTAACTTGGGACACATTCGGTCAATTTGTCCTGTTTATATGTGCACCAAGGAAGGTGGTGGTGTTACCGATGGATCAGTTTAGGCCTAAAGGCCCAGTCACACCTTGACGTTTTAGCTAGGAATGGCAACGTATAAAAATGTATGTAAAACGTTGGCGTACGCTGAAGTTTTGAGGTTTTTTTAAGTTTTGGTCGTATTCATAACGTGTTGGTCGTATGCATAACGTATTAGTAACGGGCACAGAACGTTTCGTTGTGTTAAAGATAACTTATACCAACGAATGCTTAGCCTGTTGTCGGCGTTCACAACCTATGCCCAACGAGAGTTTAACTTAGTCATAGCGTGCTGCACGTATCGCCGACGAACTCGTGGCGTTCTCTGTTAAAAACCTGCTGCACGCAGATTTAAATCATAACCGCCTGAAAATTGGAAGTGTCAACATCGCAGTCACACCTTGACGATTTCGTCAGCGTATGCCGACCTATGAAAAATATGTCTAAAATGCTGGGACACGTCGAATACGGTATGGGTAAGTTGTGTATACGTTAGGAGCACGATGAAAAACAATGAAGTACGCTGGCATATTACGTGGTACGTCTTGTCAGTCGTGAAATTTCAAGCATGCTGAAAATTTTACAACGTACTCGACGTATGGCTCACAAGTTCCGCATACGCTGGCATAAGTTCTCGGCACGCTCCGCAATCGTTTACACACGTCGGCCACACATTACTTGTAAGTTACTCATAAGTCGAAACACGTCGAGGTAATGTTTAGCATTCCCGAAGCTTAATTTTTAACCTATGAGTAACGTGCTTTGAACCTATTAGTAGCGTGCTTTGAACCTATGTGTAACGTATCTCAAACGCACATTGGCGTATGTCGACGAATTTGATTGACGTCTTCCGGACGACCACAGAACTTACTGAACGTGTTACTAACTTACAGCTACCGTATAATGGCGATTTGGCAGCGTTTAGGGGAATTGGTATATACAAATGGGCTTCACAAGTGGAACCCGTCAGTGTTCCAGACTCCATGTTGAGTAGATGTCAATGTCAGTGCAAGTAGCAGTACTAGTAGTAGTAGTAGTTCGAGAGAATTTAGTGATGTCGATGTTCGTAGTAGTAGTAGTAGTAGTAGTAGTAGTAGTAGTAGTAGTAGTAGTAGTAGTAGTAGTAGTAGTAGTAGTAGTATCATCAGTAGTTGTTCGAGATAATTTAGTGATGTCGATGTTGGTAGTAGTAGTAGTTTGAGAGAATTTAGTGATGTCGATGTTATTAGTAGTAGTAGTAGTAGTAGTAGTAGTAGTAGTAATAGTAGTTCTAGAGAATTTACTGATGTCGATGTTGGTCGTAGTAGTAGTAGTACTTTCAAGTAACGTGTTGCAAAGTGTGAACAACGTTCGTGTAGCATGCTTACAAAACGTTACTCATAGGTTAGAAATAAGTTTCGGGTACGCTAAACATTACCTCGACGTGTTTCGACTTATGAGTAACTTACAAGTAACGTGTTTCAACGTGTGTCAACGATCGCATAACGTGCCTCCAACTTATGGCCAGCGTAGCGGAACGTGTGAGTCATACGCCGGCATACGTCGTAAAATTTCAAGCATGAAAAAATTCGAGGAAAACCCAAAAGTTCAACGTTTAAAGCCAGCGTACTACCACTTATGGCAGTGTTTTTCAGCGTGGTCTTAACATATACAAAACGTACCCATAACGTATTCGACGTGTACCAGCGTTTTACACAAATTTTCCAAAAATCGGCATAAGCTGGCTAAAACGTCAAGGTGTGACTGGGGCTTAAGATTGTAAATCGTATACACCTTCCTGTCACAAGAATGAGAGGTAAGTCGGTGCAGGACTCGTTAGCGATTTGGGAGAGGAATACAAGCACAATCCACTCGGTGACTTAAGTGCAAGATCGTTAGGCCATTCGTGGAAGTATTAGACGTATGGTGCAGATGGTCTGGGTTACCTACGGCTCAGTTGGTCCCTCTGCTGCGACAGTTTTCATCTCACAATCACCACACTACAATTATAGAACCGCCTATACTTTTACAGTCCTTCTCCAAGTATGGCACTTTCTGATTGCTTGTGTCTGACAACAACTCGGTGAATTACATGTCGACTTTGCTGTCCTTTTGGAGCATTTCATATTTACACATGACATGCAGTTCCATCACTTAATTGCATTTTATACTGTATTTTCTTTTCCTCCTACATTTCCATAATTGTTGCCAATTTTACACACACACACACACACACACACACACACACACACACACACACACACACACACACACACACACACACACACACACACACACACACACACACACACACACACACACACACACACACACACACACACACACACACACACACACACACACACACACACACACACACACACACACACACACACACACACGGAGTTGCTTCCGAAGTGGTTTCCTGTCGACAGTTATACTGTGTGGTTTGCCATTGTGACTATCTATGTGAAGTATTAGCAAGCCCTGCCCCTGAACACACAACTAAACTCCCCTTCCTCGACCTTTACTTATTACACAATAGTCTTTTTGCCATTTATCCATTGGCATCAGGACAAATATGTCCGTTTCCAAATGCACAGCATATGGATTATTTCTTGACATGTACGTTGGCATGCATTCGTCAACCTTATTCTACGATACACATAGCAGGTGTTTCATTTGACAAATTGTCTAACAATTGGACAGTTTACCCACATTAAGAGGCACATTGTCATTTGGCCATACCCCACGTTTCCTTGTTGGTTACCAATACGTTGCTTACCATGTATGCCGACTTCTGCACATCTGATGCATATCGTGTTTTTGCAGATTCGCCACGGTCGTCAGCTCGGCAGGCCATTTGGCCTGAGGTATTTGCAAAGACCCACATAGTAGCCTGCCTTATTCGCTCAGACTTTGCATCTCCTTTGCTTTGTTATGGCAGACTGGTCGCCTCATTTTAGCTTTCATTCCATGCTACATGCTAACATCCAAGACTTTAGTGACTGCTCCTCTAATTTTGGAGTGACATCTTGGTGGGTATGCAACGTGCATGCAGCTACTTTAACGACAGTCCTTCACGGCTTAGCATTTGTGTGAACCTCTTGCATGCAGCTAAAACTCGTCTGGCCAGAAAGGGGTCTTCAACTGGTCATCGTCTTGTTTTGGATGCTTTGTTCTTGAGCGGTTCGTTCATATTTTTATTCGATTTTATTGAATGCTTTCACTTATCTTCAGTGGAACTAAGTTGGTTCTGCAGACGCGATGTTGTGCGCGCGTGTGTGCGTGTTAGTTACATTACCTGCAATGAAGTTTTTATTGATAAAGAGCAATTTTCAGCAGAATTTGGAATCTCTGAACTAAAGTAGTGTTTTTGACTTCTCTCAGCAATGCATTTATAGTTTTTTTTTTACTTTTTTTTAAAATCTGAGGCTCATTGTGAAACTTGTCTGTAAATAACATGAATGACAGACATAACACATCCTTGTCCTTTCACATGAATGACACAAAGGACAAATCTTCACAGATTTGAACCTGTGATTCCAGTGCATAAACTGTTTGAGTGCTGATTTTTTCTCGTGTGCAATCGGAAAATTTGGTTTTTTTTAAATTTTATTTCAGGCAAACTGAATAAAACAGCTGTTTATAAGGCAACCATCAGAACAAATACTAAAATAGGAACAAGCAATACAGATTGAACGATGATGCAGGCCACGATCGTGGCCAGCATCACCTTCCTGTGATGCCATGGTCGTGGTTAACGGTCCTCAAACAGTTAACCCAGGTTCAAATGGCAACCCACTTTGAATTTCCTTTTGAGATTATTTGATTACTTCACAGACAGGGAAAGTTTTCTAAACTTTCTTCTGTAAGTTATAATGTATATATCATGCCACTTCCTGTCCTGTTCTTTCTTTCACATATGTAGAAAGGAGAAACGTTGTTTTCTTGTGAAAATGGACAAAGTATGCTTGGCTCTATAATTGTAAACACAAGTCAACATTGTCGAATCTGGTGACAAACTAAGTATAAGCAACTCACTTCAGCTGATATCGCAACTATAGATGAGCAAAGTGTTCATATTTGCATAATGTAACCTTGTTTGTTGGAAATTCTCGAAAGTCGAGCCTCGTCTCTCAAAGTAGGACCTCCAAGATGTGGAAAGCAATATCGGTATATTTAATGGCAAGTTATACATTACTTTATGCTTTCTGGAGCATTTTATGAGGGGGCCGATATAATACTCCTATGTGTCAGCATCCAAGATTATAGAACTAATTCCTGGAATCTGTAAAGGTTTATCCAGTGGCCTGCAAAAGTGTTCACCACCAACCAATATCGGCACATTTGGATGAAATACGAATAATGGAGAAAAAAAATTTCAAACTAAGGAACACCTGCAAAAAACATGTACAAATGAAAATTCATTGGTTGTAAAAGTATTCAGCCCCTTACGTCAGTACTTTGTGGAAGCACCTTTTATAACAATGACTGCTGTGAGTGTTTTGGGGGTAGGTCTCCACCAGCTTTGTACAGAGAGATGGTGAAATATTTGCCCGTTCTGCCATGTTTGATGGTGATCATCGATGGGCTGCAATCTTCAAGTCTCGCCATGAATGTTCAATTGGGTTCAAGTCAGGACTTTGACTGGGCCACTGAAGAACATTTATTTTCTTCTTATTCATCCACTCCAGTGTGTGGCTGTAGCTTCGTGCTTCAGATCATTGTTCTGCTGAAATGTCAATCTCATACCCAGTTTCAAATTCATGGCTGACTCAAGCACTTTCTCATCAAGGATTCTCCTGTACTTTGCACTGTCCATTGTCCCTTCTATCCTGACAAGCTTGCCAGTCCCTGCTGATGAAAAGCAGCTCCATAACGTGATGCTGTGACCACCATGCTTGACAGTCGGGATGGTGTTGACTGCATGATGTGGAATGTTTGGTTTGCACCAGATATAACACTTTCAATTGAGACCAAAAATTCAATTTTTGTCTTGTCTGGCTACAAAACTTTTATTCACATGCCTGCAGCATCACTAAGATGTTTTTTTGCAAATTTCATGCGAACTTTTAGATGCATCTTTTTCAGGAATGGCTTCTTTCTTGTCACCTGTCCATTTTTGGCCAGCTTTGAAAAAGGAACGGGATATTGTTTTATCACTGACCCCCATCTCAGACAGGGAGCCTTGCAGATCTTTCAGTCATTGTTTTATTTCCAGTGACAACCTGAAACAGTTTCCTGCTTGTCCTGCTGCTGAGTTTGTCAGGGTGACCTGATGTGGGTGGAGTCTGGGTGCTATGATGCATCTTCCACTTATCAATGAGGGATTTCACCGTACTCAAAGGGATAATGAGTGATTTTGAAATCTTCTCATAACCCTCTCCTTAACGGTGCTTCTCCATCACTTTATGTCCGACTTCTTTAGAAAGCTCCTTGGTCTTGTGTTTGTCTTGGTAGTTGACCACGTGAGTTTCACCTCAAAACTCCTTCGATAAGTGGGGGAGCTTAATTTTAAAGTTTAAATTGCTGATTACATACAGGTGAAACCTATTGCACTTATTTTTTTAACCTTTCAAACAAATAATTTGCTCCTGAAATGATTTAGTGTTAATTAGGCAAAGGGGTTGAATACTTACGCAACTGAGAATCATCTTATTTTCTCTGTTAATCCAACATATTCACATTTTATCTCAATATTTTTTTTTAATAGCTTTATCACTTTGGAGTAGTTTGTGAAGACTATATATTAAGTTTGATTTGAAAGCATCATGAAACTATAAGGGCACTCTGTAGAGCGCATACCTTCGCCACACAATGCCTGAGTCGCGTGAACATATTAGGCCCAGTACATTTTTCAAATGTCATGCCACGTATTGTTTTTGGCCCTATCTCTCAATGGTGAAGAATCGCTTTGAAAATCAAATAATTGTCGCATCCGGATCCGGATTCAGATCTTCACCAACATCAAATCAATTCGTCCTTATCAAACACCCAACCTGTCCATCAAGTTTCATCCAAATCTGTCCACCAAGTTTCATCCAAATGTGTCCACAACTTTTTGAGATACCATTCTCTATATTAGTTTAGCCCTGTCTCTCAATGGTGAAGAAGCTCTTCGAAAATTCTCAGATCCAGATTCGGATTCTTCCTTGCCACACACACCCAACATATCCACCGAGTTTCGTCCGAATCTGTCCACAACTTTTTGTGATATCCTGCACGCAAACAGACAGACAGGAGTGAAAACATCACCACCTTCCAACTTTGGTGGTGGAGGTAATAAGTTCAGATGTCATCAAAATGTGCAAACCTGGAGTGGGGTGGGTGCAGGGTGAATGCTTTTGCAGATTACTGTATAAACATTGTCAGGATGATCATTTGAAAGTCATTCTCAAAGGAGGAATCAAAAGAGGTGGCCAAGGAGTTTGTTTTTATATTGGCAAATTCCATTTCACATGGGAGCAATAGGCCGGGAACACATAAAGCTTTGTGCTATGCAACGTAACATCTCCTAATATTTGAAATGCAAGAAAAATTCAGTGTTGTTTTTTTTTGGCTGTTGATGCTGATGCACGATTTGCATGCCTCACCCATTCCTGAATGTATGGGAGAGGCTATTATAATCTATTTGTGACTCTGCATGCAGATCCACTTTCATGTAGGTCATTCATTCTGAGATCTCCTGTCGTCTCTACCCCCAGGAGGCTCTGGATGGTTAAACACTGTCTGTCTTGTTGCTTTTGAGTTGTGCACTGATGAATTTTCGTGATTGAATCTGATGGTTGAATTTTCAACCATGATAGCCTTCGGAACATCGTCAGTGCCTATATATACTCGACACCACCTTTCAAATTTTTCACCTTTTGTTGCCTTATAACCTGGAATTTAATTGCATTAAATCAAACTTTTTCCACCTTTATTTACACATTGTAACCCACAAATTCCAAGTGAAAAACAAATTCTACAAATGTCAGATAATTAATTAAAAATACAAAACTAGAATATCTTGGTTGGATTCATGCCCACCCCCATCCATCCATTCATCCATCCATCCATTCATCCATTGGGACCATACCCTGTGCAGAGCGTTGGTACTGCGTAAGCAGTCTCCTTGGCTATTGGGCACAATCCTGCACAGGTTGCCACTCTGACACAGAAAACCAGCATGCTGGCACTCATTTTGCCGACCTTGGAAGGATGACAGGCCGAGTTAACCCCACCTGGTATTAATTCAACAGTCGAGTGGGATTTGAACTCAGAATCCTGAGATCCCAAGCCCACCACCCTAACCATTAAGCCAACACCAGACATATGTCTACCCCCCTTATAATAACAATTGCAAATGAGCTCAGGTTTCAACAATCACCTTCAAAATCACACACCAAGTTAATTGGCCTCCACCTGTGTTAAATTGTAGTGATTCTGATTATTTCAGAATAAAATCAAACTGTGCCTGTAGGTTTCCTCTGCTGGGCAGTTCATTTCACAGCAAAGACTCAACCATTAGCACCCTTGAGGATAAAGTTGTGGAAAGGCACTGATCAGGGTATGGGTATAAAAAATATTTCAAAGGCCTTGAATATCCCTTGAAGCACAGTCAAGACAATCAAGTGGAAAGCATATGGTGCCACCAAGACTGCCTAGATCAGGCTGTCCCTCCAAACTGGATGACCAAGCAAGGAGGAGACTGATCAGAGAGACCACCAAGAGGCCAATGGCAACTTTGAAAGAGCTACAGGTCTTTATGGCAAAGAATGGTCATTGTGTGCATGTGACAACAATATCCCAAGCATTCCACAAGTCTGGCCTGTACAGTTGGGTGGCAAGAAGGAAGCCATTCCTCAAAAAAGCCCACCTTGAGTCCCGTTTGAGGTCTGCAAAAAAATACTCGAGATTCTGAAGCCATGTGGCAAAAAATGTTGTGGTTCTGACGAAGCGAAGAGGGAACTTATTGGCCTTAATGCAAAATGTAACGTTTGGCGCAAAACCAACACAACACATCACCCAAAGCACACCATCCCTACTGTGAAGCATGGTGGTGGCAGCATCATGTTATGGGGATGTTTCTCATCAGCAGGGATTGGGGCACTTGTCAAGATTGAAGTAAAATGGATGGAGCAAAACAGAAAAATCCGAGAGGAAAATCTGCTGCCTCTGCAAGAAAGCTGAAATTGGGATGGAAGTTCTCCTTTCAGCGTGAAAACCCAAAACACACAGCCAAAGCGACACTGGAGTGACTGAGGAACAAAAAGAGAAATGCCCTTGAGTGGCCCAGTCAGAGCCCCCACCTAAATCCAATCAAAAATCTGTGGCATAACTTGAAGATGGCTGTCCATCAACGTTGCCCACGCAACTTGATTGAGCTTGAACAGTTTTTATGCAGAAGAATGGGCAAATATTGCTTCATCAAATAATATTGCTTCTAACCTATCCCAACAGACAACAGACAGCTGTAATTGCTGTCAAAGGTACTTCCACCAAGTATGAACTCAGGGGGGTGGACACTTATCCAACCAAGATATTTTAGTTTTGTAATTTTAATTAATTTTCTGAAATTTGTAGAATTTGTTTTTCACTTGAAAGTTGTGGGTTACGATGTGTAAATAATGGTGGGAAAAGGCTGATTTAATACAATTTAATTTCAGGCTATAAGGCATCAAAAGGTGAAAAATTTTAAAGGGGGTGTTGACTTTCTATTGGCACTGGAATTAATATATGAATAAATATAATATCGAAACGTGGAGTGTGACGAGCAATCCCCCGATCTCCATTGAACATGGTCCTACACCAAAGTGTCACCACAAATCCAGAGGCCTTGGCCCAGCAAATCTGTCAAACAGACAAATATTACATGATCAGCATCAGTTAAACATCAAATGGAGCTGCCTATCCGGATTTCGGGCTTGTATGCCCTCGTCAGGATGGCATACCGATAAATATCTAACCAATGATGACCACATTCGTCGTTCAAGCATCAGACGTACCTCCTGACTGTTAAGGTGAGCATCGCCACGGATTATGTCTCGCACAGTAAAACTGCATAATCTGCAAAGAACAACCGTTTGTCTGCCACTCAGATGATTGTTCCCGCTAGTGATGCGATCGGCGGTATATCAAAACAATACATGTGTATATATATATATATATATATATATATATATATATATATATATATATATATATATATATATATATATATATATATATATATATATATATATATATATATATATATATATATATATATATATATATATATATATTAATCTCTCTTAAACACAATCCCACATAAAAAGTCAAATGTCAAAATATATTGTGATGCTAAACCAGAAGAGGATTGTGGTGTCGTATTGTGGCATCATAATGTGATGGCATTCCTACCTCGCTTGGTTGTTTTTTTGAGATTTCATCTGTTTTGACTTTTTTTTCTTTTTCTTTTTTTTCTTCTTCTTGTTGCCAAAGAGTTGCCAAAAAAAAAGATTTTCACCTGGTAATTAAGGAGCAAGGAGGAGATGCCCCACTGAATAAGTTGTACCCCACGGAGTACTATTATTTGAAGGCAGCTTGACATGCCTGATGAAGAGTTCATCGTGCTTCTGGAAGGGGTTTGCACAGAAATCCTTTTGGTGAGGGGAGTGTTGGCAGGAGGTTTGTGAGCACCCTGATTAAAACCGTGAAATATGAGTGGGGTGGGGGGGGTAATTGGGGGGGGGGAATTGAGGGGCAACAAATGAAAACAATTTGTGTGCAATTCTGGGAAGAATATAATGCTCTGAGGCTCTTGGTAGGATCAATGTGCCACATGACCCCAAAAAAATTGCAAGAAAATGATATATGGTATTTTCTTTGTTTTATTAGGTCGACAGAACAACATATTGTTCCGGATCTGGAAACCATTTGCATTCAACATACAGATGTCCCAAAAGTCAGTTATGTCGTTAAGTATGTGTGTAGTCAGATCCCCTTCCTTTTGTCTAGTGGGAGAATCAAAGGCGTGCGTTGCGATTTCTTTTAGTTTGGTTGTTACATCTAACAAGCCATCTCACAACCATCCCATCTGCATGACCCCTCGGCCCATCACGATCCACCAACAACCAGCTGCCTTCTCGCACCCTGACGTGCCAAGGCAAGATCTCGCAGTTCCAGTTTCTCGGCTTCCACAAACGTTGGAACTTTTACGACGGCCTTTGCAACATTGATACTGTTGCTCGACGAGTACGAACCCGCGTGGAAGAGTGGGTGGGGTTTCCCGGCAGGGGCCGAAACCCCGCCCAGGAAGGGCGAGTCCATGGGAGCCTGCCCAATCAGGGCGGGAAGTGACGCCTGTTCAAGCGAGCCCCGCCCCGTTGAGGGAGGTCCATAAATTCCCAAGCACTCTCTGAGGCAGTGGTGGTTTTTTTGGGGTTGCTACAAAGGGGTTGTTACGAAGGTTGTTCGGAGGTTTTCGACGGGGTTGTTGTTGAGCGTGCAGTTCTTTTGAAGCGGAGGGTTCAGCAGAAGGTCGTGAAGGTGGCGAACGTGTCTCTGCTGGCCCTCTACAAGGAAAGGAAAGAGTGACCCTGACCCCCTCCGTGGACCCCACCATTCAGCACCCGAGCTCCGCCACAAACCTCGAGTCTCACACGTGCGATTGGGGACCAAACCAGCGACCATTGTCAGGTGCTGCAGCATGGAGTACCCCCTTTCTCCGATGGTCAGGTACCCATCCAAACTCTGACCCCCAGTTTGTCTCTCTCCTCGGCTGCGATGGTCCAATAAAGAACTCTGGGTTTTTTTTCATTTGTGTGTGTCTGCGTGTGGGCCCGTCTTTAAGTAGAACTGAATAAATGTTTTTGGATCATTGTAAATATTCCTTGCTTGCATATTCGCGTTAAGTCTTGCTTTGTGTCTTCATCTACTGTAAATAAATCATCACAGAAATGTTCCCAGTCCATTTCCGTCCCTTCTTGCATTGGTACAGCATGGTTCAGATCTGAGTTTAGGTGGGGTTTTATCCCCGGTAATCGGACAATTGTAGCCGGGACGTCCTGGGCAGGCCCACTCGACTGCATCCGAGCCGGAAAGGTGGGTGGCAGAGTGGTCGTCGGTAGGCATAATTTTACCGCTGTCGGTAGAGTGAATCCGGTTCGGCCAGACGTTCCGAGGGTGTGGATCCCCAGTAGCCGAAACCGCGTGGTTACTTAGGTACATTGGATCTAGACAAAGTAACCTTACACCACGTGGTTGAGATATTGGCGTTCCATGGTCGGTTAAACGACCCGCCGGCTCGCAGAGTTATCCGAGCGACGGCCTACAATTCCAGGGAGTCTGGTGGAGACGACGTCACTTTCCCCACCTCGTGGTCATTCTCGCCACCGACCCCCGGCCCACAACAAATTAAAGAGTTGCCAAAAACTGGACTACCAGAAAAGGTCTGAAGTTGGCATTAGTAAAAATAATTATATGTACAATTGGCAAAGAAACTAAAATACACTGAAATACCAAAAGAGTTGCACAGTCTACCCTCGAGAAATTTGTTTCGATCTGTAGAGCGTATGTTCCAATGTACCTTCCCCAAATATTTAATCTTCCTTTTCATCATCTGAAACTGGCTCAGGAGCCATATTACTGCAGTTTCCTTCTTGGCAAGGTCCGCAAGCTCTGGTGCATTCAAGGCTATGTTTTTTGCAGCTGCATTTCAGTATGCTGCATCCTGTAGTGCAGTTGCAGTGGATCATTTTGAGCAGAATGTCTGGCACAGGGCTGTCATGCATCATGAGTGGAATAAGTTTGTCCCCTTGCACGTCCCAGCCCCATTCAGTCGGGTCCACGCCGTCTTCCTTGCCCATCCAAACCATGACTTGTAGGTACGTCCGCCGATAGTGAAGGTTTGTGGTCGGGGTTGTTGGAGGCAGTCTTTCGGGTGTCATGAAGGTCTTTGCTGCGGCCACTTTCTTGCAGAGGAACTTGTAGCTTAATTATGCAAAAGAGTCAGATTGAGTCCCATTAAACAAGGACACCATCGCCTTGCAACCAGTGGTTTCTACAGTAAATTGATCTACCATTGATGCGCAAAATACCTGTGTACAGGCACACAAGACAGATTCACCCTTGATGACTTTTTGGAAAACAGATTTCTTCCCCACCCCAAAGATTCTCGAAGTAGTGTCCCATCCAGAGAAGGCATGAGCAAACAACAGATCAGAGCAGACATCGTCACCAAGTAACCATTACTGAACTTTGATGTTATAAACATTTGGTGTCCCCTCGTTTGACCGAAAGTACAGGTCCTTGCAGTCATCTGTAGTTGCATGATACAGCAGCAATAATCAAATCTGTTTCTGGTGTATGTTCCCCCTCCAATCCCCTCCCTTACATGAAATGGCTGCACTGCTATCACCGCACGTGAAAAGACTGTTCAATGCCTAAACTCGGTGTTTGCGTCTAAATCGTGTGTCCGAAACCCTTCGCTTTCTGCACCCACCTTACCCAGTCGCACCCAGGCTGTCCCTGGATTCTGTGTTCTTTTCTTGTGTCAAACCTCGACTCAGATTCTGCAACCGGTCCAGATGGCATCAGCCCACATGTCCTAAAAACCTGCTCCTCTGCTCTTGCTCACCCTCTCTCTGTTCTATTCACCCTCTCATTTGCTCAAGGTCATCTGCCATCTGCTTGGAAATCAGCAAACATTACTGCTCTGCATAAAAAGGAACAAAAACAGATCCCTGCAACTACAGACCAATCGGCCTTCTCCCAATCATCAGCAAGGTTATGGAATCCATCATCGCTTCAGACATTAAATCCTTCCTCTTCTCCAATGACTTGATTTCTGATCATCAATTTGGTTTCTGACCAGGTCACTCTATCCTGGATATGCTGCTTCTGCTCACCCAACAATGGATGGAGGTCCTCAATGCCAGACATGAAATCAGAACCATATCCCTCGACATATTGTGTGCTTTTGACACGATCTGGCACCCTGCCCTGCTCACCAAACTCTCTTCCGATGTGATCCAAAGCCATCTCCACTCGAAGCTCACAGACTTCCTCTCCTGTCGCAGCCAACGTTTGGCCCGAAATGGAGTTCTCTCATCCCCTCTTCCTGTCCAGCCTGGAGTTCCTCAAGGCAGCGTTCTGGGCCCTGTTTTTTTTCTGGTTTTCATCAATGATCTCTCCAACTCTCTGGAAAATCCTCTTTATCTTTTTGCTGATGACTCCATTCTCTGCCGTACCATCTGTCATCCCTCAGACCGGCAAGCAGCAGCTTATTCGCTCTCTGCAGATCTGGATAAAATCACAAACTGGTCCAACACGTGGAACATGTTTTTCAAGCCTGACAAATCTCACATTCTCACGATGTCTCTCCAAAAGGACCATTTAGACCCACCCCAATCTGCTTTCTCAACAATCCTCTGGAAGAAGTCCTTTCTTTCAAGCTTCTGGGTCTCACTATCTGCCATGATCTTTCCTGGGAAAGCCACATTTCCAACCTGGCCTCCAAAGCCAGTTGCCGACTGGGAATCCTCCGTCATGCAAAGTCCTTCCTCAACCCACCTGAGCTCCTGACGACATGCAAAGCTTTCGTCCACAACCTGATGGAGTACTGCTCTCCCCTCTGGGCTGGTGTCCTGCTTCTCACCTTTCTCAGCTTCACGCTGTGGAAACCAAGGCATTTCGGATCATTGGCATCTCCCTCAAATGAGGTTGAGTCTTTGGGCCTCTCACTCTCTTACCACAGGCAGGTCGGTGGTCTTTATGTCTTCCACCATCTCCTCTCCGGTCTCACCCCCCCCCCCCTTGCTCTGTCTGCGATATGTCCCACCCATATTTCCGCAGGGTGCTCAAGGCCCGCCAGCAACCCTCTTTTGGTAAAACTACCAAAATCACGAATCACTGCACACCTTCACTCCTCAATTCACACCTTCAATCACTGCAAATTCCTCTTTTTCCCACCTTTGGAATAAACTCCCTCACTCTTTTCAATCCCATTCTTCCCTCCAGGTCTTCAAAACAACTGTTCAGCACCACCTCTTGTCTTCCCCCATCCAAAACCACGATCTCTTCTTCCCCCGTTAATCCACCCCAAACCTACGTCCTTCAAATTTCCTGCTCTCCTTCCTGAAAGTTCCCTGTTGTGTAAGGTCCCGAAAGTCCCTGTAGTGTCCATCTTGTTTACCCTGTGTACCCTGCCCCATCTCTCTCCCTTTCACAGATGTCCTGATGTCTCTGTTCCCCACTGTTTTGTCCTTCTCACTCCCCCCCCCCCTTGTTGTGCGTTGTATTTTCGCTCGCATCCGAGCCTCAACAATGTACACAAAAAAAAGACGTTTTTTTCTGCATTCTTTAAAATCTTTATTTTATTTTGATTGAATTGTAGACTTGAACACAAGGACACAAATTGCCTTTTGACACTTTCAAGAACCTTGCTCTTTGCAGTAATTGGACAATATTATGGCATTTTACGTCATCACGACCAATCAAATCTGCCGTTCGCAGACCCTGCTCATGTCCTTGTTTCTCAAGATGTGGGATAAGGTGTTCTTAGAACTCTCGAATTACCTCCGCCCACCAAAGGTGGATGGAGGTTATGTTTTTACCCCTGTCTGTCTGTCTGTCTGTCTGTGAACAACACATCTCAAAAAGTTGTGGAAGGATTTGGATTATATTTGGTTGAGAACTTGGGTATGTGACAAGGACGAAATTATTCGATTTTGGTGAAGATCCGAATCTGGATCTGAGAATTTCAAGTGATTTTTCACCATTGAGTGATGGGGCTAAAATGATATATAGCACAATATCTCAAAATGTTCTGGACGGATTCGGACGAAACGTTGTGAATGAGTTGGTTGGTGACAAGGACAGGTTGGGTAAATGTTAGTTCAGGTCTGAATCCAGATCTGGCCTATCAGTGGGATACAAAGTGTAAACTAATCAGCCTGGCAGCGGTATGCGCTCTATTGAGTGCCCTTCTCGTTTTGGTGTTTATTTTAATTTCCTCGTTTTATTTTCTTAATTCATGTGTATTTTTTGTTTAAAACTTTCCTTTGAGTTCTCATGTGACTAACACTTGTCCCGCCGTCTTAGTCGGTTTAACTTGTTCGGTAGTTTAATAGCTGAATTGGGGCTCCCTATTACTCCCTTGATTTTTTTTTAATTTAATTTTGTTTTTGTGTGGCCGTAATAGCATAAGCTGCTGCAGGATGGAAGATCCTCCTCACGCCATCAAGCACATAAGACTGCCGCGGCAGTATCTTCAGCCAGAGAGCACAATTCTGGATAGGTCAACATTCCTACACAGGATATCCTAAAGGTTCTGAGTTTAATGGGTAAAAATGTTATTCTTTTTTTGTGGACTCAGCTGATGTTTGAGCAAACCAGCACTTATTCAACAACATTTTCTTGCATGGGGGAAGGCTACAGCAACTAACACTGTACCTAACCAAAAAAAGAGATTCAAATGAATGTATTATTTTGGCCATATTCTCTTGATGAGATGAAAATAAAATTATCTATATTTGATGGAAGGTATATACTGTCCAGGAAGTGGACAAAAAAAAAATGAAAACACATGGGTAAATGAGAGACACCAAGCAATGGAATCCACACTGGTGATGTTCATGCGTTCAGTGAACAACATCCCAGCATGCTTGGGGTCATCGACAAAAAATACTGCACAGGCCTGGTTGCGTATAGTTATGGTTAGCGTGGCTGCAAGAGGAGACCCTTCCCCCCCCCCCCCCCACCAAATGCCCCCACCAACAGAGCATGTGTAGTGTGGTTGCCCAGTGGTTTGATGAGCATGACACTGATGTTATCCATATGTCATGGCCTTCTCAGTCACCAGATCTGAACCCAATCCAGAATTTATGGGGTATTCTGGAATGATATCTGAGGCAGCGTTTTCCACCTCCATCAAACAGGTGTGACTTGATTGACTTTCTTGTGGAAAAATGGTGCGCATCCTTCCCGTATAATTCAAGACGCTGGTGGACTTTATGCCATGGCGCATACAGGCCATACTGGCCGCATGTGATGACCCAACGCCATATTGAGTGACTTTACATCGGTGTTTATATATTTTTTTATTTGTCGTATGTACTGTATGTATGTAGTTCTCATGTGACTTGTACCTGTATGTATGAATGATCTACTACTCCAAGAGGATTTGAGCAAAGAAGCTGAAACTTTCAGGGATTAATAAGGGCATCCTGAAGTTGTGCTTGTGTAAGTTTCGTTTGATTCCATCAGGTTTTGAAGAATTTTTTTTATATTATTATTTGTCATATCACCAGTTGGCTATGTATTTGCTCGTACTGTATGCAGTTAAATATAATCTGATAAATTTGTTGGTGAGTGTTTTTTTAGTGTGCCAAAATATCTGCTGAGTTTGCATTAATCACCCATTTCTGTCTAATGTTGAATCTTGCCCAGCAGCTTGATCACAATGTTTTCAATGCAAATATAACTATTTAATAATAATGCAGTTTATTGCTTGCAATGCACTGTCACACTGCATGGCAAGAGCCTCACTCACTGTACTGCAAGTCTAAATTCTAACACATGTTATGAATGCTTTATCAGCAATAGCAAAATCCCAAGGTTTTCCCTTGCAATCTTCTATAGTGCAAGTTGGGGTTTTCTTTAGATTCGGTCTATTCTGGTTTGGACAGAAAATTTGTAATATGTGGTTACACAGCATGCAGGCCTCATGCTGTGTAACCACACCCCCCAGGCCTTTACATTACATTCTGGCTTCAGCAACTGACATTGTAACCAAAATAAATATGCTCAATTATTTGTCCCCAAAATTGTTCACAACACTCACTCGCAATGTGCCCAAATTCATGTAATCTCAAGGCCTGCACCGACCTCATTGATTGGCCTTTATGTAAAAAGAAATTTGAAAGCTTCAAATTGCCAAAAGATAATAAAGGAATGTATTTGGGCAGGGATAGGTAGAGGGAGCAATCTGAAATGCTTTTTTTTTTCCTTACTCCCTTATTTCATTCTCCAATTCCCTTTATTCTTTTCTTATTTACAGGAGGTCCCTCCACCTTTGGGCTCATTCCTTGTCTCTCAGTACGACGGAAACAATGGCATGTGCAATGACAGGCCTGGGAGCAGTGGGCGTTCAGGTCGGAGGAGAGATGGAGGTGCAAGTGCTCTCAACCGCAACCGGCCCCGCTCCGACTTTTGGCAGCCGATTGCTTCCTCTGCACAAGCACATGCAGGGCAAACAGGCAGCTTGCGCATTGGTAGTTCCCAGGTAGGCAGCCGCCTTGCCCAACCACAGCCTCATTCCACTGCCAAGCTGAGAACTACGCTCATTGGGAGTCGGGACTCTTCACATTTGGCTCTCCGTAGAGTTTCTCTCGACGAGGAAGAGCTAGCAGTCAGCTCTGCCTTATAGATTATCAACACTCGATTGGCTTGTCTACATGTTGCCTTGCTTGTGGCTATTAAGAGTGTGTATTATAATTGATGCCAAAGCAGATCAAATTAACCACAATGGAATGTTGCAAGTCTCCAGAACAGAAAACCTCCTGTCGAACAATTAAGCTTCCTGTCCAGATCATTGACCTGAGTTGGGATTTAATTGGATGTATAGATTTAAATCCAACATCATAGGTTTGACTTTTTTTTGACGTCATAAGTTTGACGATCTAAATCCACTAACCACCTTTCTGTTTTTGAATGGAGAAAGTGGGGATGCAGGGGCGATTATTTTTTCCAATCTTCTGAAGCCGCTTGCAAACCATGTGCAGACTGACTACCTGATTGAGGTGTCTGTTATTGTTTGGTTTCTTTTAAAAAGACTCGTGTGCCAAGTGAACAAGTACAACTAATACCACTGCGAGCATTTTCTGAAATGATATATAATGCTGATTTTTTTTTTTTTCGCGCATGTGTTCTCAGCTTAATTGCAAGTTTCCACTGAATTGTTATTGTTTTGATCTTGATAAAGAAATATTACACATTTGATCCTTGACATGCTTTGTTTTATTATGTCGTCAAAAATTTCAGGTTAAGTATAATATCCCTTTGCATTCACAGTTTTATTTGATTTGCATCATTATTTTGACTTTGTCACCAATGTTTTTTTTTAATTGTTTTTATTATTATTATTATTATTATTATTATTATTATTATTATTATTATTATTATATGTTCTTGCAATGCTTTATCATTTTGACGTGCCCTTTTAAAATTTGCACTGCACGTATTGCTGTTGAGAAGTTATAACTAAATATTATGACTATGGTTTGAAGATTACGGGTTCCGCTGCTTGTTTGCACGCTTTTTGGATATCCGCTTCCATTTCTCGGGCTCCGTGCTGGCTTTCCGAGGCTCCCTTCCGAATCGACACTCGGTATGATTTTTATTTCTTGACCAACCTGAAACGACACCGAGGGAGGTAGCTTTCACCCATGCATTTGCATTTTATGAACATACCTTTTTCATAGCAATTTCTCAACAGAGGCTAGGAAGATTTTAAATATTACATTTGAGTTTTTATTTTATAAATCCAATTAGTGTTTAGACTTGTAGTAATTGCCTTAACCAATTATATCTCTGTTTTTCTGTCCTTTTTTTTTTTATGGAATGTTTGTCATGTATACCAAGCAACAGTTTGTTGTTCTTTGTTATTTCAAAAGACAGTGTTCTCAATTGATGTCATATATTTTGTTTGCTTGTTTGTTCATGATTTCCCACACACAAATCCTGGTTGCTGCTGTTGTACAGATCTATTAAGCGGCTGGTTCATAGTTTTTTTGGAAGAGAACAAATGTCCATTTTCTAGCTTCAAGTGTAGTGCAGGATCTCGTCATGGGTTTTTTAAGCATCTTATTTTCATGCATTTTGCCGCATTTTATTTTGGCAATTTTACTTTCACCAGCTTTATTGTGTATATGTATATATATATATATATATATATATATATATATATATATATATATATATATATATATATATATATATATATATATATATATATATATATATTCTGTTCTCCACTTTTTTTCTTTTTCCAGGACGGCCTTGTTTGTTGATGCTCTTCTAAACCAAATTTACATGATTAAAGATTGTTGGAGGGTATCATGTACATCTTTCTCATTACTTGAACCAAGCCATACTTTCTTTTCAATGAATAATTGATCATAATAACCAATCAGATGTTCACCATCCTATTGATATTGTAAGCACCCTGTTGAAAGCTGATCTTGAGATAAAGGCAAGGGGGTATGGGAGGAGAACCATTCTTTGGCCACCTTTTTGAGAAGAAATGCCGAGTAAATACTGGGGTGTCCTAAAAAGACAAGTGCAAAAATACAATTGACAGACTCACTGTATACTTGTGCTATCCTTGTTTCTTTTTTCTTATAATCTTTGTGCTCTTTTTTTTTTCTTTCTTTCTTAATGCACTTTAAGTGTTTTCTACATTGTTTTTGCTATTTTATTTTTGTTTACATGTTTTCTTTTTTTATTGTTTTTAGCATTTTTATTTCCAAGCCATGTTGCATGGCACGTCTGTTAATGGCCTGTCGTCTGTTAATGGCCTGTCGTATCCTTAGGAGTTGTGACTATCGAGTCAAAACCTCAAATAATACATAACCCGGTTTAGGACTTAATATATTCCTTTGTCCCCTTGGTTTTTATGCTTCCTCCCAGGTTATATCTCTGGTTTAATTTGATAAATTATATTATTTAGTTTCCACCTCATTTTGCTGGCACTATTCATATTTGCCTCCTTTCATAAGCAATGTGCATATTTTCCTTCCACCTGTACTTACTGGCCAATCATTGATCAACAAACAAACAACTTATTGTTTAAATAGATTGATCTTTCCTTATTATATAAACTGTGCTTGAATGTAACTATTTTAACATTTGTTTATTAAAATTAACATTTTGGCCTACAGTGAGTTTAAGGAATTTTACACATCTCCTTTTACACTTTGGTCATTCAAGACATTTCCTTCAATCCTGACATACTTATATTTTAACTCGATGAGATGTGATTTTTTTTTTCAATACATATATGATGGTTTTGAGTAAACAACTTCAATTTATTCCACAGGCTGTTCCTCACTTTTCACTCTGTGATTGTAGTTCGTGCTTTTGTGTTAAACAACCATGGTGTATTGCACTTGAAGTTTGTTTTAAGATGTCTTTTAGGCTATAATAAAGTTGACTGTTTTGTGATTTTGAAATAAAGCGTTTATTCTTTGTGCAGTCTTGATGAATGCTTTTGGAAGGGACGGGGGAGGGGGGGGGGGAGGTGGATTACAGTCGCAACACTGTCTTTTTAAATAAATTCAACAATTTACTGTGAACTTAAAACAGCTAAAAACGTTCTCTCCCATCCCATCTTGTCTATTTAGTCTTGTCTTCTAATTTATTTGTTATGTTCATTTGTTCATTACTGTCGTCTTGTTTGTGCCTTCAGATCCTCTCCTCTTCTTGTTTGCCTGAAACGTATTACAAAAACCTTGATGAAGGAGCAAAAGGTGACTAGTATTACCAGAAACATAATCACCTTATTTCCTATGGTGGTAAACTTGCGCTTTTTCAATCCCTGTTTGACAAAATCCATTGTTGCGTTCTCCGACGATGCAGTCTGTCTCGAGTCTTTACTAAGACTAGTATTTATCATTGTTCTCAAGATAACTGGCATTCAAATAAGAGAAATGTTTTTGAGTAACTCGTTTCACATTTTGACCTGAACTATGAGCTTCTGATGCTGTGAAGCAAGATTCAAATCCCATGTACCATGTGCGCTTGTCGTTCACTGTTTTTTTTTTTTTTAATACTTCATCTACATTACGTCAATGGGGAGAGCCTGATGTCAATGGGGGAAAAAAAACTTGGCCAGTGCCAATGATGAAACCTCAATTTTCATCCAATCTGAAGTCATCACATACCATACTTCCTGATGGAGGTATTGAGGCTCAAAAAAGAACAGAATAACAGGACAAAGTGCTGCCACTAATCATTTTCCCTTTCAGTCAGTCTTATCAAAGGAAAATAACATAACGATGCACCACAGCATGAGTTGAAGAAATACAAGTGAACGTGGAATTATAGGTTAGATTAGAACAGTGTCTCAGTGGGTGTAGTGAAGCATGGAAAGGGAAAATTGGCATGCAAGACCAAAAAGTAGGCAGTAGAAGACAGATGCCAGTGACCTGTCTGTGCTGTGAGAGTAACAGAACCAGAGACTCCTTCATTGTGGGAGATTCCAATGATTTTATGGGCCTTGTTTTCCATAGTATCAGCAAGTGCAAGGTCTGAGGCAGGGGTACCGGGTAAAAAGGAAGAGCATTACTCCAAGCTGTGGATGAAAGCCTTGTAAATAAATAAAAGTTCAGATATTCTAAGGAAAGATTGAGTATGCCCCAGTCACTGGCTGCCTTTGGAGATAAACTTTGATATGTGATTTGCCTAAGAAAGATCGTGGCTGATGGTGAGGCCCAAAAGTTTGAGTGACTAAACTTGAAGAGGTTTGTTTAGGAAGTATGTTGGAGGGTTTGCCAGATGGTCCTTCCTGAAAGACAGGGTGAGTGTCAGATTTCTCTGGGTTGAAAGAAGTATTCCAAGTGTTGGACCAGCTCCTGATTCTATCAAGGTCTGCAGAGCAGGAAGAGGCTGCTGCCTACCTTTCTGAAGAATGAGTGATGCTATAGCAGAGGGTTCAGTCATCAGCAAGTGCCTTCAGAAAGATCGTTGGTGAAGATTAGGAACAGGATTGGGCCCAATACACTTCCTTGAGACACTCCAGCCTTGATGGAGAGGAGATGAAATGATCCCGCTGTGAGCCACGTGCTGAATACAAGAGTGGAGGAAGTCAGTGAGCAATGATATGAGGTGGCATTTTTCTACCTTGGACAGAGAGTTTGGAGAGAAAGTCAGTGCCAAACAGTATCAAAATGTCCAGAGATGGTCCTGATCCCATATCTGACATTGAGGATGTCCATTCATTGACAGAGCCAAAACAGCATGTCCAGAGTATATCGACCCATTCTAAATCCTAACTAATGGTCTGAGATCCAGCCATTGGAGAAGAGGAACTATTATATGTCCCTGTGATGATGGGATTCCATGACCTCACTGATGATTGGAAGCAAGCTGATAGGTCTGTGGTTAAGGGGATCGGGAGGTTTTTTCCACCCTGTTTATGTGATGCAGTGATGTTGGCTGACTTCCATGCAGATGGAAGATGACAGAGGGCAAATGATAGGGTGAACAGAACAGAAAGAGTATGTGCAAGAGCGGCATAGCAAGTTTTTAAGATGTGTGCTGATGCTGTCTGGGTCAGTTGCAGAATCAGTCTTGGGTTACAAAAAATGTCTCCACATTCTCAGATATAAAATTATTGAAACATTCAGCCTGCTCGTGAGAGGAGACTGCTGTGGTGTAATGTTAAGTGAGGGACAGGATTGAGGGAGAGCGTACTCCAGAGACAGAATAAGGAAACAGTTTTTTGAGGAAGCAGACAGGTTTTAAAGTTCAGCCGTGAAGCAAAGTTTCTGGCTACAGATTGAGATCCTTGCTCCAAATGTCAATCAGGAAATTGAGAACATCGTGTACCTTGTGTATGGTCACAGTGATCAGTGCCTGCAGTCGGTTGCTTCCCCATTCTACTCATTTCCATCAGGATTGAAGAAAAGACCTTACCCACAACAAACCAGTATCCCATGGGTCCTTTGTCAAGCAGTACCTCGTTTACATAAATTGTCAGTAACATTTGGTAAGCTATTTCATCCAGCCAGTGTTATGAATTGTGAAACTTGTGATGATAACGTGAAATTGCAAATGTGACTCGCAGATATAACCATGTGCAATGAGAGTTGCCTATTATGATTCTTTTCCCCAAGGATTACTGAAACTAAAAAATGTCCTCATTGTCCTGCGAAATAGAATAAAGGGTGTTTATCGCTAAACGTTCTCCCTTTGCTATCTGTAAATGGGCAGACACGTCTTAATAATAACCATTCCTTTCATTCCGTGAGGTGCATTGGGCTGCTGAGGCAGTTTAATTTGGTTAATGAGTACAATCCCTGGACGGGTTGCCACTCTGGCTTAGTATCCTCAAATGGCTTATTACCACAGTAATCTGGTACTCATTTTGCCATCCTTGGAAGGACGACAGGCTAAGTCAAACCACTTGGTGTTATTTCAATGGAACAATAGGGGCTTGAACTCAAGACAGGAAGATCTTAAGCCAGTCACCTTAACTGTGAAGTCAACTCCAGGCTTAGACATGTCTTAACATGCTCTTTACCTCCGCCACCGAAGGTGAAGGTTATATAATAATAATAAGCGGCTTAATCAATGTCTGAATCAGCCAATGTTGCTTTGCGGCATCGGGTAAAAGCTTTGGAATTCACAACTCAAGATAAGGGGGCCAGACGGCGCCCCTCAATGCTCTTCTGCAATGCCCACTCTTATAGAAGAAGTCCATCCCTTCCACTCTTGAACCTGAACGTACACACACAGACAGTGGTACTTCCCTGCTGTGGCTCCGGTTGAACATGAGACGTGCTGGAAGCCACAGACATTGAAAGCTCATATCTGCAACAGCTTCGTCATCTGATGAGGTTGCTGCTGCTTCATCAGAATCCAGATCTTCAGACTATGTGTCTTCTGAGTTGTCAAGTTGACATGGTGGAGGGACATCAAATGTGTTTGACGGCAGCAGGGCATTGAGTGCTGCATCGACAATGAAGTGTGCTTGAACTTCACGAGCAATGGCCTCGCCAGTCAGCATGTGGACTACCCCATTGGGTGGATTGACTCATAAGCCTGTCATTCCTTCTGAGATCGGCAAACTGAGTCCCAGCTCACTGGAAGTGGGGCAATGCATCAGCAGCACATCCCAGCAATGATGCAACCAGCAGCCACAGGCTACATACCAAATGATAATTCGTTTCATGCAGCATGTCCCAGAAAGAGGTACTCGATTTTCAATTCCAAAACTTTTTGTTTTTATTCCAACGATTATGAGACTGGCATCATGAGAAAGGGCAACTCAAAAAGGTTCTGATTATATTATTTTCTTTTTTCATGGTGATTGATTAAAATGTCTCGGCTAAATGAAAAGCTTGGTGTTGGCTTACAACTCTTCCACCTCGTTTTGTCACAAGTCGTCCACAACTTTTACGGATAAAATGCTATTCATAGTTTTTGGCCTCATCCCTCAATGATGAAGAATCACCTGAAAAATTCTGATAGGTCAGAGCTTCACCAAAATCGAATAAATTCGTCCTTGTCACACACCCAACCCGACCACCAAGTTTCATCTGAATCCGTCCAAAACTTTTTGAGATATCATGCAATATCGTTTCAGCCCCATCTCTCAATGGTGAAGGATCAGTTAAAAATTAAATAATTATTATTTCCAGATCTAGATTCGAATCGTCACCAAAATTGAATTTATTGCGAGTGGCACTCCCAACCTGTCGACCAAGTTTCGTGTGAATCCATCCATAACCTTTTTGAGATATTGTGCTATATATATATAAGTAGGGAAAGAATACTGGTTCTGGCTCACTTTTCCCCATGTAAATGAATGGGGGATTTTCAGCCATGAAATTTTTCTTTTTTTTCCCCTAAAAAAATAAATCCCCTTTTTAGCCCAAGGTATATTTATTTGTCTCCCCTTTTAACCTGGAGCCTGGTGTTGGCTTAGTGGTTAGGGTGGCGGCTTGGGATCCCAGGGTCCTGAGTTCAAGCCCCGTTGGCTGCTGAATTAACACCAGGGGGTTGACTCAGCCTGCCATCCTTCCGAGGTCGGCGAAATGAGTGCCAGTGTACTGGTCCCGGTGTATGCCCCGGTTAGAATAGGTGTACCATATCCCTGTGTGTCGTAAGAGGCGACCAGGGTTGGTGTCAGGAAGGGCATCCGGCCATAAAACATTGCCTCAAGAAAAAGCCAAACCCCTGCACAGCAGGGAAAAATGGCTGTAAAAACGGTCATTTTTTTATTTCCCCTTTAAACCTAGGGGCTCTCCATTCAAATAGCCCATACAACAAGATAAAGATTTGTTAAAGGTGATTCTAAAGAAATATCTGAAACGCCTAAGCCCCGGGACACTCTTTATCAAATAACCCATACAACAAGATAAAGATTTGTTAAAGGTGATTCTAAAGAAATATCTGAAACGTCTAAGCCCCGGGACACTCTTTATCAAATAACCCATACAACAAGATAAAGATTTGTTAAAGGTGATTCTAAAGAAATATCTGAAACGTCTAAGCCTCGGGGCACTCTTTATCAAATAACCAATGCATATTGTTTAGCTCACTCATTGAACCTATAAACATTTGTTCATTCTCAAATTCCTTCAATAGTTTAATTTTCTTTGCACAATAATCCCCATCTAAAATATTGAAAAACAAAACATTTGAATCTTTATATTTTTTAAGATACCCCTTTTGTGCCATTACGAAATGATAAACTTCTCTTAATGATCTCATCTGACCACCTCCTGAGTTGCATATCATTTTGATATTGTAGTAAATTATTTTTCCATTGTTCAATTGATAACCATCAAATTTTTCAGTCCATTCAAACATATTTATTATTTTCTTTACATCCTCTAACTTATTGGTTTTTAAATTGATTCGCATATTTGTTTTATTTACCTTTGTTTTAGATATTTTTTCAATAAGACTTATTTGATATTTTTCACATTCATTATGTTTTCCATTTATATACCAAGACTGAGATTTTCTCCACTCTTTAGTTTGACAAATACTTGGTTCGACCATTTATATATTGTGAAAAACGCGGCGGTAGCCCTTAAAAACCCTAACCCATCTTCCCATCGTTAAAACTTGTGTCCATATGGAACACAATCTATTCTATTCACTCTATCATACAATACCCATATGGAACACAATCTATTTTATACACTCTATCATACAATATCCATATGGAACACAATCTATTCCATTATCTAAAATAAATCTCTTATCATCAAAGGCTCCTAATGCCTTTTTATTTACTTCTTCACTATATATCTTATGTTTATAACTTCTTATTGTATTCATTTTCCTATATTCTTCTTTCTTATTCATCAAACAATTATAATAATTTCTAAAAGTTATAGATTTCTTTATTACATATTTCTTTATTCCCTTTAACCTTTTATCAATCTGATCACCATACTTATAAGCATATGCCTTTGCTCTCAATCCAATAAACTCACTCATTACTTTTCCACCCAACTCATCCTTAAACTTGCCAATAACCTTTTCATTCTTTTTTGAAAATAACTCACTCTTCTTACTGAAATTACTTGTATCATATACTCCAATGTTTTTCTTCATATCCTTATAAACATCGTCAGTTTTTATATCTAGAATAAAACTATCAGTGTCCATATACAACAATGAAGCATTTTCACCATACTCTTTCTTTAAATCATTATACAAATAATCATACATCAATATCTTTGATAAATCAAGAACTGCTGTTCCAATATAAATTGGTTTATCCATGACAATACTTTCCTTTTTCATATGAATAGCAGAAAAGTTCTCTGAAAAAACCTCTTCTCTCTCAAAACTTGGTTTATTTATCAATCTAGAAGCTTCTTTCCAAGATGTTGCAAATCTAATGTTTTGCCTGTTTCTAACATTCTCCATTGTCTTTCCAAAGACAGCATTATTCATCAATTTATAGAATTCCCCTTCAAATTTTACTTTTGTATTTGTTCTCATATCTGTATTGAATTTAATATACTTTTTCATCCAAGGACTTTGTTTAAATTTTAAAACTCTATGAATTTTAGCTACTCTCAACCCAGCAGATAAATATTGTCTCAAGTTCCTTTGATGCAAAATATATCCCTCTTTATCATAGAATGTTGTTAATAACTTTTCTGTTGATTTGCCTTTAATATTAAAACTTTTATGATAATCACTGAACCATTCTTTCTTTGGGGTTTCTTTCTCACATGCAAAAGGAAGGTCTTTATGCTTATTATGAAGAACACTCGGGTACCTCAAATCAACTTCAAAATAATAACCTTCTTCTTTGTCATTCAATTTCTCTTGAGAAGAAATAACAATATTCATCAAAGCCTTTTCATAATCCTTTTCTTCCACCCACTCTAATTTACCATAAGGCAGGGATTGAGACATTGCCCATCCATACAAATTATTAGCATCAAAGTACATCAAATAATTACTATCTTTTTCACTCTCATAATTTGGAAGATATTTATTATTTGCTTTAGCATATCTTTTTGAACATACTTGTGATATTCCACCTCTCTTAGACTTCTCAATCATCAAAAGCATATCTACATCACTGACTAAATCTATATCTTGTGTTGTCATTTTCAACATTGCACTCCAAGCTAAACCAGGAGCTGTGAAATAGTGGGCAGGATTTTTTATAACATAACATATTTTTATGGGCATAAAATGGGCATAACAATTTTTATTATGACAGAGTGATCTAAAAGCTTCAAACACATCAGCTAACAATAAAACATCTGTTTTTAGATACAAATCATGATATTCTCCAAGGTTCTTTATCTTAAATATTTTCCAAATTTCTTGTGCGTGTTTATATTCCTTATCACTTATCTCTTCTTCATAAAGGTTATTATAGAAACTTTCTTTTGAAGGAAGTTGTGTTTCTTTAAATCTCATAAATGAATCCATATAACCATAAGGATAAATTCCCTTACTTGTAAGAATTTTCTCTTTACTTTGAATTTCATTCCTTGTTTCAATTTCCTCTCTAGTTAGAATTCCCTCTTTAATCAGAATTTCATCTATAATCAGAATTTCCTCTTTAGTTAGAATTTCATTCTTTGTTCGAATTTTCTGTATAATTAGAATTTCATCTTCAGTAAGAATTTCTTCATTCATTTCCTCATTAATTAGAATTTCCTCTTTACTTTGAATTCTCTCTTTAATCTGAATTTCCTCTTTAGTTAGAATTTCCTCTTTTGGAAAGAATGAATTAAGATTTGGAAAAGAGCCCGTGGAGCTTAGATTTGATGCGAGGTTGGCTCGTGGTGTTCCCATAAACTTGTAAGAATCAAGAAACCGAATACGAGTTATAGGTTTTGTGAATATCATTTTTGTAAATGAAATATACTTTTGACTTGTGTTTGTTATGGCAGAAATATTCCCTGGTGTTTTTGAAAGTTCATTTATAAATAGATGTGTATCATAGTTGGCGCTGTTGTGAAGAAAGACTGGAATAAAAGAAGGTAATTTATAATTAAGATTACAACAGGAATGAGCGGGACCTCTATATTTACCAGTAAGATGACAATGATCCCTAACTTTAGACTCCTCAATTTCCTCCTCACAAATATGACAGATATTGTTCTTTCTAAATTCTAATTTTTCTTCTATGGTTAATTTCATCGGTTCATTTGTTTCTTTCATTAATTTAGTTAGTCTTATACAATCCTTTTCTAATCGTTTTACAAACTCTTGTGAAGCATTTTTTCCACTATACTGTTCAAGTTTATTATACTTTTCTCCAACAGATGATTTGATATAATAACAGAAACCACAAGGAATATGTTTTTGATATTTATTTGTATATGGTTCTTTTGGATTAGGAGAAGCAGTATTTATCTTTTTAAGGATACATTCAAAATCAGCGTATATCACAAATGGGTGCATGATAGATTTATTATAATCTTCAAAAGAAATCTTTTCACCAGGTTTAGGCATTGTAATTACAGCTGATTTATGATTACTACAATATTTTGAATGTTGTTCTAATCGTTCTTTTGTATGAAATGAATTAAGACATCGCTTACAAGGATATATTTTGTTTGCTGTTCTGAATACCTGAGAAGAGATTAATCTTGATAAATTATTGATGTATGTGTAATGTGAATTCTTTCCAACACTAAAATATAAAAGATCAATGTGTGTTTCTTCATTTTTATAGTTGTTTGAAATTTTTAATATTTGAACTTTGTTTGTATCCGTTAATCCATATACATTAATAGAAAGATTATTCTTTTTCTCAAATTTAGGAATATCTGTTAGTGGCATTGGGAAATTAAAATCTTTAATGTCCAAGGTATTCTCATATTTCATATATTGTTTTACTCTTTCTGAATTACATTTTGGTGGATGTAAGTGAGCAAGAACAGACCAGAGAAAACATTTATTATCATTATTCTTAATATTAACAACTGCCTTCTTTCGTTTTATTTCTTTTGGTAATTCAATATAAGAAGAAGCTTTAAGAGGGTTTGATTTTAGAATGTGTATATCTAAAAAGATGATTTTTTTAATATTGAATCCACTTCCTACCACTGTATTATCAACATCCTCCTCTTGTCTTGATAGTTCTTCATAAACCCGACTATTCAAAAAATCTTGAAATGATGTTATAAAATGAAGATCTGTCCTCATATAAGGAGTTTGTTCTTCATCTTGTCTTTTCATATTCATTTTCACTCCCATATAAAACTTTAAAGTTTTCATTTCTTTTAATGTCTTTTTAATGAATTTTTCAACATCAGGTTTCACTATTTCAATTGATTCAACTATTGATGATGGACCGGGTTCTCCAAATTGAAAAATCCTGATTTTTACATGCCCTTTAAATGCCCCATCAGTGTTTTCAATATAATAGTCTCCCTTTACTTTAAACTCATTTGTCTTGTGTTTTTGTGATTGAAGATGCCTATTATAACTACTCTTCAAAACATCCTTTGAGCAGGTATCACAATGTTTTCTTTCCAACTCAAGAGGGGATATTTTGTGAAATAGATTAAATGTGTGTTTGTTGGTTCGGAGGTGTTTTCTATAATTTTTATATTCGTGATTACAAACATCGCAGTATGTTGTATTCACCATATTTATATAATAAAACTTTGCTTAAACTAAAATTTTCTTGATGAAAATTTCGTTTATTTTACAGGTGAATCTGTGCTTAAACTAAAATTTTCTTGATGAAAATTTCGTTTATTTTACAGGTGAATCTGTGCTTAAACTAAAATTTTCTTGGTGAAAATTTCGTTTATTTTACAGGTGAATCTGTGCTTAAACTAAAATTTTCTTGATGAAAATTTCGTTTATTTTACAGGTGAATCTGTGCTTAAACTAAAATTTTCTTGATGAAAATTTCGTTTATTTTACAGGTGAATCTGTGCTTAAAACCATTTTATCCTCCAACTTTTTCACTTAATAAATACAATGTTTCAAGACACAAAAGACAAGTTTCAATCAATCTCTTCATTTGTTAAAGATGCTGAGAAATATGTCAAGGATGTAAAATTGAACAAAGATAAATATAACAACTATTGGATAAAAACAATTATGGTGGATATGATGAGTTCTTCAATTTACTTCAGTGGAAGGGCTTTTAGTATACCTGGAAGAACATTAATTAAGGTATCTCTAACAAAAGTTTCTCCTCTCCTTCTGGCAATATATTCAAAACTAGAAAAAGCAATGAAACAAGAAAAGGTATCAAAAAATAAAAACCTTATGGATGAAGCTTTAGAAAGAAAAGATAAGACCATCTGTAATATGCAAGGAGAAATTTGTATTTTTTTCAACAACCCCAAAGATATAAATCCTGATGAAATAAAGGATGTTAATATATCAGGTGAAATGACATTTTGTTCAATTGTAGTTAAGGATCATTTTAAAATTACCTTTAATATAAAAAATGTAGCAGTTGAATCTGTTAATGAAAAAATGTATATCGATATCGATGGTAATGTTTTTTTCTACTAATTAAATGAGTCAATATTCAACTGAAGATTTTGAAGATTATGAGAGTGATTATGATACCGAGAGTTTGCATTCAAACGATAGTTATGGTACCGAGAGTTGGTGTTCAAATGATAGTTATGAAAGTATAGATGATTCTGAAAGTATCGAAGATGATATCGAAGATGAATTTCAGTTTAAGTAAAGTTTTACTTTATAAATATGAATAGTTTACTCGATTTTGAGCCTCTTGAATTCCATGATTCTCCATATGACAAATTTGAGAATTGCCCTGCGTGTGAAAGACGGGATTAAACACAGAGTCAAAAGCCTATAAACAATGTATATTCTGTGATTATCTTCTAATTAATGATAATCAAAAATATAAAAAGGAAAATAATTCTTTTAGATTTACACCAAAAATGAATTACTTTACAAGATTGATTCGAGAAATGAATGTAAAGTACGAGGGTGAGAACACACCTTTCCTTACAAGGGAAGAAACTGAACGTATTAGAGAAATGTTCAAAGGATTGTTGTTATATATTATTCATGGATGTGATTTTCAGGGAAATATCAACACAAGATATTGCATAAATAAAATAATGGATTATCTTGAAATTAAACCTGAACTTAGGATAAAATATAGAATTTCGAAAAAAGCCAATAATAAATTAAATAACCTGTTTTCCAAATATATAAATGAATGATTTTTTACCCATTTGGGAAAAATAAGATAAAATTTGACAACCATAAAAATCTCCCAAATTCATTAAGATGCCTCATAGTTGGTTCAAGTGGATGTGGAAAAACCTGCTTACTTTTAAAAATGCTCCTCACTCCCAACTTTTTAGATTATGATAATTTAATAATTTTCACAAAGTCGAGTTTTCAACCAGAGTATCAACTACTCTCACAAGGTTTTAATGCTGGTCTTCAAAAAGAAGATATAATCGGTTTATTTAAACTTCAAAAAAACCTAAATGATTTTAACATTGAAGATATAATACAACTATTTTGTGATACACAGAGATGTAAAAAGAAATCAAAACCGATAACTTGTATTCTGAGTGATAATACGGATGATATACCGTCTCCCCAAGATTTGGATAAATCCAAAAAGAACCTCGTTATCTTTGATGATTGTGTTAATGAGAGAAACCAAACGGTAATGGACAGCTACTACACAAGAGGGAGACATTCTTCTTGTAATTGTATTTATCTTAGTCAATCGTACTTTCAGCTTCCTCGTCGTTCCATCAGAAACAATGCTAATACTTTTATTTTATTCAAGTTAAATTCAATAGATATAAACAATTTTTGGAGAGACAATTGTTCTACATTATGTAGTAAAAAGGAATTTGGGGATTACATGAAACACATGACTGAAAAATATAAATATATTGTTGTGAAACAAGACGAGATATTAAATGATATTTTTCAATAAATAAATGGATGCGAAAGAAAGAGCAAGAAGATTTAGGGAACATCAAGAGTTGGTTTCAAAAGTTGTAAAACAGCAGGAAGACATAAAGAAGAAACGCAGACAGAAACTAACGGGCGAAGAAGCATTTGAAAGAAAACAAGAGAAATTTTTTAAACCACTTTTAAAAACTTCCCAAGGAAAAATGAAAGATGTTTCCACAGTTCCCACAGTAGAATATACTCCAAAAAACTTCAAATGTTAAAAGATTTCAGTCAAATGACGGAGGAAGAATTAGAGCATTTAGGAGAATTAGAATATGATGATGAAGGTTTATTTCAACAACTGGAAGAGATTAATCGACCCCCTGATTATATTGTGAATGCTCTTCAAAACAATGAATATTCAGCGGATTCCAAAACCAAAGCAGGACTCATTCCAACAGAACAATCAGCAATATTTCATCTTGTTCAAGAAAAGGTATTGATATTTAATGATGAATTAAGGTTCTTGGGTTCTGCTCAACCCCCTGTTAAACTAACTCCGAGATTAATGTTTCTTCTCACAAAAGATGGAAGACAAGGTTCAACTGTGAGGGATGAATCAAAGTATATTGATAAACCATTGGATATGGAAAATAATGATGATAGAGTATATATTGATCTGCTGAACACTCTAAATTATAAGGTTATTCTTTCTGGTAAAAGTTGGAAGAATGAGAAGGAGAAACACATTATTCAGGCTTTAAGTATCCTTGGTTCAGGTGTTAGTTTTCTTCCAAATGACCCATCGCAATTAGTTAATAGACTGTTATTGTTGTTAGGCAGTAAGAAGGCTGGAAATAACAATTGTTTTAATGAAGCATCAGCCATTTTAGACCAGTTGATGAACATGAAAATAATTAATAAATATCAATATAAAGACATTTTATCTCATATTAAATAAGATGAGAAGCACAATCCTTAGTTTCAATTTCACAACAAGCGACCACACATCTTCATTCCCATACCCACTACAACTTGACACAACAAAAGAATATGAGGCATCTTTATTGTCCATGGAAACTTATAATACCTTATTTAATATAACCGAGAAAAATGACAAGTTTAGTTATAATCCGGGAAGTGGATACAAAACGATAACAGTCTCACCCGGAGCATATGAGATTTCTCAAATATCTTCCGAAATTGCTCGTCTTATGAAAGAACAGGGTGATGAACCAAAAAATATTGTTATAAACATTCAAAAACATACTTCAAAATCAACGATTAAAGTTAAAAATAACTACAAGGTTGATTTCACAATTGATAATTCATTTAGAGAGTTATTGGGTTTCTCCTCAAAAAAGATTGAAACTAATGGGACGTTTTACAGTGATAATGTCATTCAAATATCCTCAGGAATAAATTCGGTGTTAATTCACTGTGATTTGATTGATGGTGCTTATAATGATGGGAAAAAAACAAATACAATATTTTCATTCAGCGCATACTCAACCCCAATTGGTTATAAATTCAATATGGAACCCAAAAATTTGGTTTATCTCCCTGTGTCAGGAAAAACCATACACAGAGTAAATTTTAGGATAACCGACCAAGATAATCGTGTGATTTCTTTTAATGGAGAAGTTATATCCATCAGAATTCACCTACGTGAAGTTTTCCAATAAATAAATACGATGGTTATTGTGAGGAAACACGAGTTGGGAAAATATAAAATAATTACAGGGGATGGGATGTTCCTTTCCCCATACTACAAGGGTGAAGGTATGTATCTTGGTAGAGGATACTATAAACCTAAGAGACAAAGGGGTGTTGGACATCAATTTAGAGTAGATGGGATAATTGATACTCTCATGGGTATTGGTTCAACTATTCTTAAACATAAAGATCTAATTGGTTCAACTGCTTCTGCTGTGGGAAATGTAGCAGGTGCTGTAAAGAGTATAAAAGATGCTCAGAAGGAATCTCATAAATTACAAGCAATAAAAGAAATTAAGAAAGGCAAAACTCAGTTGTCCCCCCAAGAACGACAGAAAATAATTCAAATACTTGGATCAGGGTTTCAAAAGTTTTAACATCTTTTTTTCCTAAATAAATACAAGTATGGAAGCAATTGATAGTATCTATGATTTGGATGATACTATTATTATCTCAAACTCCACTAAAAAAGAAGATTACTTCAAGGTAAATGCAATAACTGGAACAGACTGGAATACGAATGGTACAAAAAGTTTTGAAATAAATGATCAACAAACCTATTTGAATCTCTCCGAAAGTTTCTTGTTGTGTAAATTTAAATTCACTAAGGCTGGGAATAACACAAACGCTACACTTGTAAATGATTTCTTCTGGAAAATGTTTGATAGTGTGCGTTTGTATATTGGAACACAAGAAGTTGAAGCGGTTGATTATGTCTCTGCTGTATCTGAAATGATGAAATTTACATTCTATACATTCAGTGATAGAATGGGAAAGGGGTCTGTCGAAGGTTTTATTCCTGATATGTCAACGGGAACAAACACAGACCCTGGATATACTCAAAGGAAAGGAATGTATAATGATGATACAAAAGCAGAAAATAGTTTTACTGTGGCAGTTCCTCTTAAAGGTATATTTGGATTTTGTGATCATGATAAAGTTCTGTATGGCCTTAAAATTAGATTTCAACTACAAAGGAATGATAATGAAAATCGATTGCTTTTTGGTGTTGGTAGTGCTTTTGGTGATCAGAATAAATTTGTAATTGAGGAAATGAGTTGGTATATCAGTGAATATACTCCTAATCTTAAAACAGAAGAGATGTTGAATCGAAGACTTAACTCAAAGAAACCACTCAGTGTATCATACCTCAAAAGAAGATGTCAACACGTTAAACTCAATCAAACTACTTACACGTGGAATTTGGGTGTTCTGGAAGGAAAGCCATGATATCTGTGGATCATTTTTAAAAAGCCAGATGGTGATACTGCGACTGATAAGAATAATGCATTGAGTGATAATGCTAAGGTGAAACAACTTCGCGTTTCTCTAGATGGAACATTTTACCCACGAGATAGATTGGAAATTAATTGGGAAAAAAATGATTTTGCTGAAGCATACAAGTCTTACCAAAAGGTGTGTGAAAGTAATGGAAATAAAGAACCTATTTTGGATATGACAGCATTTAAAAGTTTGTATACAATCTATGCGTTTGACCTGAGCGCTCAAAAGGAAACTATAAAGTCTAATCGAGTGGATACTTCCCTATACATTGAAAGAGGAGAGAGTGAAGAAGTTGATACATATTGTTTGCTTTTGGAAGAAACAGAATTGCAGATTAATACAGATAATGGTGTGATGATTAGTCTCACATAATTTTTTGTTAAATAAATGAGTGGCAAAGTACCAACTGGGGTATATGTTAATCAAATCAATCTTCATAAACTATCATCTTGTGTTCAAAATCAAAAGCCTTGTACGATTAACGTTAATACAATTCAGAGAAAAGGAGCAGTAAGAATTGATGTTTTTCTCACAAGAGAACAGGTTAAAATCTTGAATGACACTGGCTCACTTAAAATTAAAATGACAAAACCAATGTTGAAAAAATATTCAATAAGAGAGACGAGTGGAGGATTTCTCCCATTTCTAATTCCTTTATTTGCTGGTTTAAGTGCGGTTGGAGCATTGACGGGTGGTATTTTAACAGCGGTGAAAACTGCCAACGAAAGGAAGGCTCAACTCCAGGCTCAAAAAGAATTGGAAAGACATAACAAAGAGTTGGAGAAACAAATTAGTGGAAGTGGTGTAATTGTAGATTTTGCTGAAAAACTTGAAGGTCTGCCTGATAAAGCGAGATTGTTAGTTGGAGATATGCTTTCTTCTATAGCACAAGCAGGTGTAAAATTAACGAAAAGAGGTAATGGATTATATCTTTCTTATAAATAAATGAGCATTGATGAGTGGTTGAAAGAATTTGGAAAGAATACAACATCAAATTTACAACTTGTCAAATATTGTAAGAAATTAAAAATTCATAATGTGGTTATTTGTATGAGAGATGAATTAACAAATGTGCCGAAACATACAAAGAATATTATTATGAACTTAGAAGATAATAATGGGAATGGTTCTCATTGGGTTTGTATTTTTAATAGTCAAGACAAATATTATTTTGATAGTTTTGGTCTTCCACCACCTGTTGAAGTCATAAAATTCTTACAGAATGGTGTTTATCAAACATTTCAAGTCCAAGAATTAAATTCCAAGTGTTGTGGCCAATTATGCCTATATGTGTTATTTCAACTCAACAAAAATAAAAAATTTTATGATAGTATTTTTAATCTAATATAAATGACTTATGTTGGTAAAGATGGTTCTATCTTTGGTGTATCTCAAGAACTGGATATTGATTTATCAAATTATTACACAAAGGCACAGGCTGAACGACATAAATATAATATAACCAAAAATATTAACATGAAAAATGCTTATAAATTAAAAAATTATCCAACCCCAACTGAAGCGAATGACTTGGTGAGATTAAGTGATTTATCACAATATATATACTTAAATAAAACGGCTGTGTATTCCAAAGATACAGAAGTGTTGATATTATCTCCAGGTCATACAGAATTCACAGTTCGAATTAAAATAAATTTTTATAAAGAAGGGCGTATCGTTTGTATGAGAATAGAACAATGGGGGTATGATATGAATGATTTAGGGTATAATTGGTCATTTAAAATTAACCTCGAAGACCTGGAACAATTAAATCAGTCTCGTAAGGAAGAATATTATCCACTTGGTATCGAGAATGAGTTTTGTGGGGCTACGATTAGTAAACACAAATAAAAGAATTTAATAAGGGTAAATATAATAATGGTTTTGCCCTTGTTTATCTCATGAAAACAGAAAAAACAGGATTATATATAATAAGTAAGGAAATACAAAATGATTTAACTATGGGAAGATGGGGAGGTGTTTCGTGCCATAATATTATTCTAACATATATTTCTAATACATAAATGACAGCAAGAAGGCTTCAAGAAAATTATCATTTCTGTGTTCAAGCATACCTTCAAGAAAAGGGTATTCGGTATTTTAATAAATATGTTCTACAACATAAGAATGAGGTATTTTCAATAAAAGATTGGCATTATGCTGATGTTGATAAACCGACAACTTTAGATTTAATTGGAATGTTAAATAATGAAAAAATTATAAAGTTAAGAAAAGGTAAGGCTCTTTTAGAAATTCAAAAGAAATTTTATTGGTTTCCTGTTGTAAAAAAATTATTTTGGATACAGGAATAACAAGAAATCCTGATGAATATATGTATAATATTCTATGGGGTGTAAGCGATTCAAGGATAGTAAGGGATGAGGAAGGAGTTGAAGAAGAGAGGGAAGAGGAGGAAAAGGAGAAGAGAGAGAAGGAGGAGAGGGAGAAGAAAGAGAAGGAGGAAAGAGAGAAGAGAGAGAGGGATGAAAGGGAGAAGAGAGAGGGAGGAAAGAGAGAAGAGAGAGAGGGAGGAGAGGGAGGAAAGAGAGTGGATGAATAAATATCAAAATATGGAAACCAGTGAGATTCAAAAAAGAATAGGGGTATCACAGAAAATAACTCAACCCACCGAGGAGGAAAGCAAAGAATTGATAAGTCTATTTACAATACTTTCGACAAGACTATTGACATCGAGAAGACGTATTTTAATTCAAGTTTTTCATTTTTTTTTTTTTCTTAAATAAATGGGGGAGAGAGTGAAGGCATTTCTAAGGATTCTTTATGTTTTAAAAATTAAGATTCAAATGTGCATGTTGGAAACTAAAAAGGTTTTTGCACTCTGCAGGAATTTTTCTCATAAATAAATGAGTTATTGTCTCAAATGTAAAAAGAAAACTAATACTAAAAATATTTCATATATTAAAAGTAAAAATAACAGGGTTATACAAAAAGGTATATGTTCGGTGTGTGGTTCAAAAAAAAATCAATTTATCTCCCAACACAAACTAGGAGGAGATATACAAAAGTTTTTATCAGGAAGTAAATTTTGAACTACTGGAATACCAGGGGAATTACATCTTCCAGGGTATTCTTTCTGTGGTCCAGGCACAAACTTGGATAAAAGATTAGATGAGGCAGACAATCCTAAATCCTGGAGTAAGCCTATCAATAGAGTTGATGAAGTGTGCATGAGACACGATATTGATTATGGGAATACCACAACGTTGGAAGAAAAGCATGAAGCCGATAGAGAAATGTTGTATAATTTGTCTCTGATACAAAATCCAACCTTGAGAGAAAAAGTTGATCGGTTCATTGTGAAGAAGATGATCAGTGCTAAATTGAAACTTGGACTTGGAAATTCAAAAAACTTGTAAGCTCTAATGATGTCATTAAAATTGAAGAGCAATTAGCTGATGAATTACATAAACCAATATTCACAAAGTTTCAGAGAAGGAAAGTTTATTCCAAGGAAGTAGATTATATCTGGTCTGCTGATTTGATTGAACTCAATAATGATAAGGGGTACAAGTATGCTTTAACCGTTATTGATTTGAGGAGTAGATATGTGTGGGTTGTCCCTTTAAAAAACAAAACAGGTAATACTCTTATGTTAGCTTTTCAACAGATATTTAATAAAAGTAAGAGAAAACCTAAAAAATTGTGGACTGATGAGGGTAGAGAGTTTTATAACAAGACATTTTTGAATTTTCTAAAAAATAACAGTATTACATTATACAGTACCTTTAATGAAGGGAAGGCAGTTGTTGTTGAACGTTTTAATCGTACCTTAAAAGAGAGACTATATAAAAAATTCACACAACTCGGTTCACAACAATGGTCATCTTTTATTCAGGATATTGTGGATAAGTATAATGACATGATTCACACGGCAACAAATATGAAACCATCAGAAACATTTACAAAATTAAAATATGAAAAAGAGATTAATGTCAAAAAACCTAAGTTCAAAGTTGGTGATATCGTAAGAATATATAGGTGGAAATCTCATTTTGAAAAAGGTTATACGAAAAGATGGACCAACGAGCTTTTTAAAATTGTTGATGTAATAGATACGGTTCCTTGGACTTATAAGATATATGATTTGGAAGGGGAAGAGATTTTAGGTTCATTTTATTCACAGGAATTACAAAAGACAAAGATGAATTGAAATTTTTTGACTCTGCCCCTTTTTGACTCCACCCACACAAGCCCCGCCCACACAAGCCCCCGCCCACACAAACCCCACACAAACCCCACACACACCCCCCCCACAAGCTCCAATAAATTGAATTTTTTTTGACTCCGCCCCTTTTTGACTCCGCCCACACACGCCCCTCCCACCGAAGCCCCGCCCACACAAACCCCACACAAACCCCACACAAGCTCCACACAAGCTCCACACAAAAACTCCACACAAGCTCCACACACACAAACCCCACACAAGCTCCACCCATATTCATCATATTCACATAATTAGTGATTAGTTAATTAGTTCCCCACACACACAACATGTTTATTTAATTAAATAATTATCCAACCATCCACACAAGCTCCACTCATCCACCCATCCCCCCATCTCTCCACCCATCCATTTATCCACACAAACCTCATCCACATAAGCCTCATCCACATTCACCCCTCCCACAGAAGCTCCACCCCCATAAACCCCTGCCCATATAAACCCTGCCCACATAAACCCCTCCCACATAAGCCCTGCCTACACAAGCTCCACACAAAAACTCCACACACATAAACCCCTCCCACACAAGCTCCACCCACATAAACCCCCGCCCACACAAGCCCCACCCACACAAGCCCCACCCACACACACACCCCGCCCACACAAGCCCCTCCCACACACACCCCACCCACACAAGCCCCCACCCACACAAGCCCCACCCACACAAGCCCCGCCCACACAAGCCCCGCCCACACAAGCCCCACCCCCCTCATCCCCCTGTGCGCCCCCACCTTTGACCCACCACCTCCCTCATCCCACCCCCACCCTTCCCCACACACACACATGGGGAGGGGAGGGATGGGATGAGGGGTGATGGGTCATTGGGGAGCGTACCTACCCCCCCCCCACCACCCCCCCCTTTACATCTCTTTTATTCTTTTCTTGTAATTCAGAATCAAGTAATTGTAAACAAAACAAATATAATTTATTAATATTGAAAATATTAAATATTCATTTGCGAGAATGTTTAATCTTTCCCAGCAATCTTCTTCAGATGTCTTGTGATTTCGAAACTCAGACACCATATTCTGTTTTGAAACAAAAAGTGGATAATAATTAGGTTCTATAAAGATAATTACATGGTAATATGAATAAGCCTCGTTGACCACTGAATTAACACACCAGGAGCCTGTCATCCTTTCAAGGTCAATAAAATGAATTCCAGTGTACTGACAATACCACGTCCAAACTAATGATGCAACCAACATAAGGCGACATTCTAAAGAGAGAGTGATATTAATAATAATTCAGAAATATTTACCTCCAGAAAATCATGTGTTGTACGAGTGATATTAATAATAATTCAGAAACATTTACCTCCAGAAAATCATGTGTTGTACAAGATTGCTTCAACAGCTGATGTTGTGCGATAGTGCTGAAAAAAAAAAAATAATAAGTCAAGGGTATAGATGAAGAGACAGACAGGGAAAGCAACACACACACACACACACACACGCACACACACACACATACACACACACATAGACACACACACATAGACACACACACACACGTGCCTCACCATTGGTTTAATTCATTCGAGATCAGAGACCAGTCATTATAAATCATTGGCCTCTTCAATAAGAGCAGAGAGAGGTAGGTAGAAAGACAGACAGAGAGAGAGGCACACACACACGTGTCTCACCATTGGTTTAATTCCTTCGAGATGAGAGGACGTGATAAGACTTCATGCCACTCATTGTAAATGTCTTTCAATTCTCTTCTAAAATCATTGATCTCTTCAATAAGAGTATTAATTTCATGAACCACGTCGTGATATGTAAACTCAATTTCTTCCAATGCCCTGTCAGGAAAAAATATATATATATATATATATCAGAATTATCATGATTTAATTAATAATCATTTGCTTCATCGTTCAAAGAGAAAAGCATACACAAACTTACCAACTCTGTAGTGGGCTGTTGGCTTCATCGGAAGAAAGATCGTCCATGCCTCAGTTGTAAAAATGAAAATCCCGTCTAGCAGAAACTTTGTCTGGCGAACCGCTTATAAAGCAACGATGAGGAGATTGCTTAATCATTGGGCGTGGGCACAGGAAATGACAAGCTTCTCTTAATGATCTCATCTGGCCACCGCCCGAGTTGCAAATCATTTTTGTACATACACCACGCCATAAAAGTTTTGATTCAAATGTTTTCAGTTCGTGTTCTGAGATAAAATATAAACACGAGACCTTGTCTCACAGAATAGTTCCTATTTTTTCACAGCATGACAGTCCAAAACCACTTCCTCATTCACACAGCACGGCCGTGTCAAAAAAAAACACTTCCTCATTTTCACGGCATGAACTGAAAACATTTGAAACAAAACTTTTTTTATGGCATGGTTTATGTACAAAAATGATTTGCAACTCGGGCGGTGGCCAGATGAGATCATTAAGAGAAGTTTATCATTTCGTAATGGCACAAAAGGGGTATCTTAAAAAAATATAAAGATTCAAATGTTTTGTTTTTCAATATTTTAGATGGGGATTATTGTGCAAAGAAAATTAAACTATTGAAGGAATTTGAGAATGAACAAATGTTTATAGGTTCAATGAGTGAGCTAAACAATATGCATTGGTTATTTGATAAAGAGTGCCCCGAGGCTTAGATGTTTCAGATATTTCTTTAGAATCACCTTTAACAAATCTTTATCTTCTTGTATGGGTTATTTGATAAAGAGTGTCCCGGGGCTTAGACGTTTCAGATATTTCTTTAGAATCACCTTTAACAAATCTTTATCTTGTTGTATGGGTTATTTGATAAAGAGTGTCCCGGGGCTTAGGCGTTTCAGATATTTCTTTAGAATCACCTTTAACAAATCTTTATCTTGTTGTCTGGGCTATTTGAATAGAGAGCCCCTAGGTTAAAAGGGGAAATAAAAAATGACCGTTTTTACAGCCATTTTTCCCTGCTGTGCAGGGGTTTGGCTTTTTCTTGAGGCAATGTTTTATGGCCGGATGCCCTTCCTGACACCAACCCTGGTCGCCTCTTACGACACACAGGGATATGGTACACCTATTCTAACCGGGTCATACACCGGGACCAGTACACTGGCACTCATTTCGCCGACCTCGGAAGGATGGCAGGCTGAGTCAACCCCCTGGTGTTAATTCAGCAGCCAACGGGGCTTGAACTCAGGACCCTGGGATCCCAAGCCGCCACCCTAACCACTAAGCCAACACCAGGCTCCAGGTTAAAAGGGGAGACAAATAAATATACCTTGGGCTAAAAAGGGGATTAATTTTTTTAGGGGAAAAAAAAGAAAAATTTCATGGCTGAAAATCCCCCATTCATTTACATGGGGAAAAGTGAGCCAGAACCAGTATTCTTTCCCTACTTATATATATATATATATATATATATATATATATATATATATATATATATATATATATATATATATATATATATATATATATATATCGTTTTGCCCCATCTATCAATGGTGAAAAATCACTTTAAAATTTTCAGATCCGGATCTGGATTCGGATTTTCACCAAAATTTAGCGTTGCTGTCCTTGGCCAGCCAGCTACACACACAATAAAAAAAAAATTCAAAACGATTGCTTGAAAAGTGTGGCCAAATATCGTGTGCCAAACAGACAAACAAACAAAAAGAAGATGTCATACAGAGCACGACACTTCCGAAATCCATAAAACAAATTTGACCTCAAAAATAATTGGTGGTTGAATTCAATGTCCAAATGTGCAACAACTCTTCAAATATCAAGTGAATCGGATGAAAATTGACAATTTTAGAAATCCGGCCGATATTGACCTTTTGGCCAATGCTCCAAAATAATTGGTCGGTTGAATTCAGTGACCTGAAATATAAATCCTCTTCAAATTTCAAGTCAATCGGATGAAAATTGAGGATTTTAGAAATCGCACCTCAATTGTTCACCTTTGGCCTATGTTGACCTTTTGACCTCAAAAACGATAGGCTTCTTCCTTATGGTGGAGGTTAAAAGCAAGGTGAATATTTTTCATTGTGGAAGAATACCATGTAAGACTAATTCCAACATAGTTTGTGCCATTTTAGAACTGTGATCTTTTCTACCCCCACGAACCCTCCCCTCCCACGCACCCACCCACCTCCAAACTCACTTCCGTTCGCATTTCCAGTTTTTCCTTCCTCAGAGTTTGTTTCTGTATCCAACTTGCCCACCACATGTCCTCCCTTCCCCCTTATTCTTCCCCACACCCATTATTTGTCCAAGTCTCCCTCTATTAGTCCACCTTGTCCCTCAACCCAGCCGTTGATGTTTTTTCTCTTTTTCCTCTTTGTCTCTCTCTCTGGGGAGAGAGATTGTTTGCATTGTTTTTGGGGGGCACATCTGTGCTTATGATGCAGTTCCCCTGTTACCAGGACACAGGTACTCATTTTTCCGACCTCAGAAGGATGACAGGTGGAGTCCTGCCTGGTCCTTGTGAGTTCATGAATATTAATTCACCTTTTGGTAAGGGAGATGTGAACCAGCCTGTATGATATTGTTGCGGATTCGCGCCCGCCGGCGTGCGAGCGGCCACGTAACTCGAATCGCGGCACGTCGCCCACCGGATGGACAATCCCGTCGTGACCCTTTCGGACTAACGCCGGGAACTAGTCACGGGTGGGCCTTTCGGCCTCACCACGATCGTGCCAATCGGCCCCCCGCGTGGGATAGGGTTGCTCGCCAAATTCGACCTACCTAAGTACCCACACGGAGGGTAGACCGGGCGATCGCACCTCGCCGCAGGTCGACTTCGGACACGGGCCACTTTAAGCGACCCGTTCCGTACTATCGGGATAACCGAGCAGTGTTATCATCAACCTCGACGGTTCGATTAATTATTGGGCGTATTTAGCCCACGACCAACCCTTTACGTGAAGTAAGATGGAGATTCAATAAAAGAAAAGACGAAGCGAAACGGGAAAAACAGTTCAACAATAAGCACATTTATTCCGCGGCAAACGGAAAGCACACATATACAATCACAACAATTATGCACCAAAAGCAAATGTAAAAGTAACACGACAATTCTGCACAAAAAGCAAATGCAACAAAAGAGACACAATGCAGATCTACTACCGACTACGCGAGCACACGGCAACACTTACACAGTTTTACTTCACAGACGGCGCCGACAACACATATACTCCAAAGCAAAAGAAAAAGGGGCCACCCTCAACGATAAGGGGGCAGACGGGCCTGGGGCCGAGACCGCGTCGAGCCTACCCGTCTGGTGATGAGCCGCAAAATGGCGGCGGCGCCCCGACTCCGCGGGCCTCGCTGGCACTGCCTGGAATGGGGTGGGAACGGGGCCCCCTTCTCACACTATCTCAGCGCGGGGGGAAACAGGGGGGGGGTTGTTGATGCTCGGGGGAAAGAGGATATCTGGCTGGCTTGGGTCCCGCGACGAGCGACGCCACTGCGACCTCGACCGTGTTCCCGGCCTCCCCTCTCCGCAGCTCCCCGACTCTGACACGAGCGCAGACCTCCCCAAAGCTTCTTGGCTTCTCCAGCCTCTCCGGACCCCGACAGACACTCTCTCGACTGATTTCGCCGCCGCCACAACTCTCCAACTCTTTCCTCTTCTCAATTCCTCAACTCTTCCCAACTGCCTCGATTCGCTCCGCGCTCGGCGCTCCACAGTCCGACAGGAGAAATCATATGCAGATTTTTGGACCAGGAACGGCTCGGGGGCGGAGCCACGCTCCCCCACCGGACGGAGGAAAAGTGGGCGCGAATCATTCCTGATCCGCGAATCTGCATATAGCGATTATACTCCGACGCGCCTGGAGGCGGGGCCAAACCGCCCCACGCTCGCCGATAGGACGGAACAGAAGTGGGCGTGAATCATTCTTGATCCGATTTCTCGGAAAGGCTGGTGTTTTTGCACCCGCTGCTCGGCGCGCGCCCTGCACGAGTCCAGTATCGGTGCCCACAAGCGGCGTGGGAATGGCAGTGATGCGATGGCTGCGAGGGCGAGTTGCGACGGTAAAGGTCGTGGCCGCCGGCGCTGCCGCTGCCGTGAAGCGGCGTTGCGGCCGGTGGTTGGCGTGTGAAAGCGGTTGTGGAGAAGGTGGATGTTGTGAAGGCGGTTCTGGAGAAGGTGGCTGTGGTTGTCGAGATGCGGTTGGTGGTGGTTGTGGTGGTAGTAATGGCGGTTGGTCCAAAATAAAGATAGTAAAAGAAAAACGGATATCCAAAAGGGTCGCAGCCCGAATGAATGACATTTATTCCCTCTAAACAACGGGCCTGGGCTAACTACACATATACTTACAGAGATATCTCACCTACGGGACCTGAATGGTGGTTTGCGAATTTCGTCAACCACAACAATATTATTTGATAACAAAAACGAAAATGGCACATAATTTACTTTATTACAACATCAGGTGTGATTGATGATTATCCATTATACTGTGACTATAACCGTATGGCGACGAGCACAAAAGCAGACTTACAAGTCTCACGTGATAAGGTACTCAATACCACAACTTGGTAGCCTGGTGTTGGCTTAACATCCTTCGGGTCTTGAGTTAAAGCCCCTGTCGTGCCGATACATAACACCAGGTGGGTTGACTCAGTCTGTCATGCCTTCTGAGATTGGCAAAATGAGTACCAGGCTGCTGGAAACAGGGGGCACTGCATCAGGGGCACAGCCATGCTCCTACTAATGATACAACCAGCAATCCATCAGGAAGGAGAGTTGCTTGCTCTCACAGTCTCCTCTGAAATGCTTGAGTACAAGTAGGTGTGCTGTCCAAGCAGTCTCATGGCAAGGATTACACTGAGCGGTTTCCCATTGCCTACCCAGCAGGAATTTACCTGAATTTGGATGCTGATGACAATCGCCTAATCCTTGCTCAAGACACCGTGGAATCTTAACGTCCACCAGAAGCCAATGCTGATAGACGCTTCCCTGGCTTAGCGTCCCGTCCTTGTGCCGTCAGCTAAAACACCAGAACGGCAGTTTACAGGTGGGTCGAAGATCAAACCCAGTGGACATTCGTCAAGGTGAATATGCTATCTCTGATCTACCTTGTCAAGCTACCTTTGTGTGTCTCCACCTCAATCTCGTATCAGCCATGAAATTACTTCCCATCCTCAGAAGTCCAATTTACGATGTTTTCATGAGCGAGCCCTTTTCACACACAAAAATGTCTGTACGTGAGACCGGCTCAGTTATTACCCCATCCAGTCGCATCATCATTCGCTCCTGTTGTGCCTTTGTGTCCAATACGTCCATCATTTCAAGAGCTTGCCCCACCCCCCCCCCCCCAGCTCGACATCCCTTCCCTGCACTCTGCCTTTGTCTCGCAACCTGCTTTTGCACTCGAAAGTCTGTTTTTAATCTTCTAGAAATGTGATTGCGAGTACCCGTTTCACATTCCCGAAGTTTCCCGTGAGCATGACCATCAGCACCAATTTATACCCTCCCTTTATGACGGGTCTCCCTCGTCTCTGCCTACGCGCTTGACCGCAGTATGCAGTTGGGGGATACCACGATGCCCGTAAGTGTGCTGGTGTCACGGCAGATTGTCACGGGCTGCTGCCTCGGTGCTCTCATTCTGGGAACGCTTCTGGGAAACTCACTGGTGTGCGCCGCTGTGGGCAAATTTAGACACCTGCGTTCTAAGGTCACGAACTTCTTCGTCATCTCCTTGGCCGTCTCTGACCTCCTGGTGGCTCTTCTGGTGATGCCGTGGAAGGCTGTGGCCGAAGTCGCCGGCTTCTGGCCCTTCGGCGCGTTCTGCAGCGCCTGGGTCGCTTGCGATATCATGTGCTCCACAGCATCGATCTTGAACTTGTGCGTGATCAGCGTGGATCGCTATTGGGCCATCGCTAGTCCTTTCCGTTATGAGCGCAAGATGACCCGACGAGTGGCTTTCGCCATGATCGGCATGGCCTGGACACTGGCGCTCTTCATCTCGTTCGTCCCAGTGCAGTTGAGCTGGCATAAGACATCCGTTGTCACTTGGCCCAACAGTTCCACAGACCAGCACATTTGGTACAGATGTGATTCGAGCCTGAACCCGTTGTACGCCATCGCTTCATCGCTTGTCAGCTTTTACATCCCAGTAGTCATCATGATTGTCACCTATACACACATCTATCTGATTGCTCAGCGCCAGATCCGACACATCTCTTCGCTGGAACGCGCGGCAGAGAATGCCCAAAACTTCCAAATGAACTCCGCTGATAACTCCTTCAAAGCATCCTTCAAGAAGGAGACTAAGGTCCTGAAAACGCTCTCCATCATCATGGGCGTTTTCGTTTGTTGCTGGCTGCCGTTTTTCGTGCTCAACTGCATGGTGCCATTCTGCAGCTCGGGTGCCGGATTGCTGTGCGTCAGCAGGACCACCTTCGAGGTGTTCGTATGGTTCGGGTGGGCCAACTCGGCGCTCAACCCCATAATCTATGCGTTCAACGCCGATTTCCGTCGGGCGTTCATATCACTCCTCGGCTGCCGCCGTTGCTCATGCAAAAGCAGCACAAAGATCGAGGCTGTTGATGTAACCAACGAACTTGCCTCGGTCCAGCCAGAGAGCATGTTCAACGGACATGAGACCCCCGGGCGCGCGCACCTTCTGCTGCCCCACATGGTGATGGTTGCGGACGAGGAAGACGGTATTCCGAGCCTTCTCATGGACAGCCATTCACGGACCTCACCACGAAACGGTGACTTGTTACCCCGAGAAACCACCGTTGTAGACTCCATGGAAGTGTTATCTCTGGACAAGGTCACTCCGTTTACAAAGGGGCTGTGTCTGTGAGAACTGGAAGGTTTGAAGTCACCACTTCCGATGGCTTTATTCACATGTTTATAATTACAGTGTTTTTATTTTTTTACAAACTGTCTTCGACATTTTACATCAGCTGCCTCCAGTGCTGTGCATGCATGGTGTATTATCATGGAGCATCCTTTCTTTGGAAAGAGGCAAAGTGTAGATGTGGGGTACTTTCACTGATGTTATGTCAACACCATAAGTATGATTATTATTGCTTCCAATGTTTGTGAATTTTGTTGTGCATTTGTTTAACTTTGTAAACATTTGGAGAATGTTGTGAAAAAAAATAAATTAGAGCATTCTCACAACATTTGCTTGACCCAGAATGCTTGAACCATGAAGCGGAAACCATGTCATTTAGGTGCTGGCATGGCACAGTGTCCATTTGTCTATGATAAAACATGATAAAATTAAATTCAGTGAAATCAAACAAATGATTAAATAAAGAAAACGGTTGATAACAAATTGAATGATTTCTTCTGTTTTTTATCCCATGTTTCTATATATATATATATATATATATATATATATATATATATATATATATATATATATATATATATATATATATATATATATATATATATATATATATATATATTGTTGTGGTTGACGAAATTCGCAAACCACCATTCAGGTCCCGTAGGTGAGGTATCTCTGTAAGTAAATGTGTAGTTAGTCCAAACCCGTTGTTTAGAGGGAATAAATGTTATTCATTCGGGCTGCGACCCTTCTAGATAGCCGTTTTTCTTTTACTATCTTTATTTTGGACCAGCCGCCATTACTACCACCACAACCACCACCAACCACGTCTCAACCATCATCACACAACAGCCACCAACCGCAACGCCGCTTCACAACAACAGCCACGACCCTTGCCGCCACATCTCGCTCTCGCAACCATCGCATCACCGCCATTCCCGCGCCGCTTGTGGGCGCCGATCCTGGACTCGTGCAGGGCGCGCGGCGGGTGCAAAAACACCAGCCTTTCCGAAGAAATCGGATCAAGAACGATTCACGCCCACTTCTGTTCCGTCCTATCGGCGAGCGTGGGGCGATTTGGCCCCGCCTCCAGGTGCGTCGGAGTATAATCGCTATATGCAGATTCGCGGATCAAAAATCATTCACACCCACTTTTCCTCTGTCCAATGGGGAGCCAGCCAGAGGTGAAGGGTCGAAGGTGAAGGAGCGAAGCCCCGGGGGCTATAAAGGGCCGCGTTCGCTCGCCGGAAAGGCAGTAGTTGAGTTGGGAGTAGTAGCAGTCAGTCAAGGAGAGTTGAGAAGAGAAGAGTCAGAGAAAGCAGTTGGACAGAGCTGAGAAGAGTGGAGAGGTGGCGGCGGCGAAGCCAGTCGAGAGGGCGCTCGTGTCAGAGTCGGGGAGCTGCGGAGAGGGGAGGCCGGTAACGCGACCGAGGTCGCGGTGGAGACGCTCGTCGCGGGACCCAAGCCAGCGAGATATCCTCATTCCCCCGAGCATCAACAACCCCCTCCTCTTTCCCCCCGCGCTGAGATAGTGTGAGAAGGGGGCCCCGTTCCCACCCCATTTCCAGGCAGTGCCAGCGAGGCCCGCGGAGTCGGGGCGCCACCGCCATCTTGCGGCTCATCACCAGATGGGTAGGCTCGACGCTGTCTCGGCCCCAGGCCCGTCTGCCCCCTCATCGTTAAGGGTGGTCCCTTTTTCTTTTGCTTTGAGTATATGTGTTGTCGGCGCCGTCTGTGAAGTAAAACTGCATAAGTGTTGCCGTGTGCTCGGTAGTCGGTCGTAGATCTGCATTGTTACATTTGCTTTTTGTGCAGAATTGTTGTGCTTCTTCCACTTTTACATTTGCTTTTGGTGTATAATTGTATATGTGTGCTTTCCGTTTGCCGCGGAATAAATGTGCTTTATGTTGAACTGTTTCTCCCGTTTCGCTTCGTCTTTTCTTTTATTGAATCTCCATCTTACTTCACGTAAAGGGTTGGTCGTGGGCTAAATGCGCCCAATAATTAATCGAACCGTCGAGGTTGACGATAACACCGCTCGGTTATCCCGATAGTACGGAACGGGCCGCTTAAAGTGGCCCGTGTCCGAAGTCGACCTGCGGCGAGGTGCGATCGCCCGGTCTACCCTCCGTGTGGATACTTAGGTAGGTCGAATTTGGCGAGCAACCCTATCCCACGCGGGGGGCCGATTGGCACGATCGTGGTGAGGCCGAAAGGCCCACCCGTGACTAGTTCCCGGCGTTAGTCCGAGAGGGTCACGACGGGATTGTCCGTCCGGTGGGCGACGTGCCGCGATTCGAGTTACGTGGCCGTCCGCACGCCGGCGGGTGCGAATCCGCAACACTGGTGTCAGGAGTGGGATACAAACCCATCCCCCTCCTCGCGACACTGGTGTCGGAGAACGGGACAACGGGCTCTCCTGTCTCCGGCTAAATTCACGGGAATCGGTCCAGGGGTGAGAGGAGCGACCCCCAATTCCCTCCAAATTACGAGCGATTCAAATTAACCCTTTACAAGAAATAAGATGGCGTCTCAAGGCGAGCGGGAGCCGGGGGTATTAGAAATGGATTTAGAATGTGTAGAATCCATGGTCCAGGATGAAATCCCCGTGCAGGAAATGTCGGTTGTGCAGGAACACGAACTCCCCCAACTGAACCCAGAGCCCGAAATAGGTGCGGCGGCGGCCGCGGTGTATGACACCTCCCCTCCCCCTCTCCACCCAAACCCCCCGATCCTTGCCGAATCGGCTCACCCAAGCGCACCCGACATGGCCCAGCTATTCGCCATGCTGGCAAAGATGAATGCAGATGCGCATGAAATGAAAAACGAAATAAAAAGCATGAACAAGCAAATGAACGAAATGGAAACAAACATGAAGGAAGAAATGAAAGAGCTGCGGGGTGAGACGCAGAACATGGGCCGAAGCCTGCAGGCGGGCATGAAGGCAGTAACCAGGGAGCTTAAAATGGCGACGCCATGTGTGGGAGCGAACGAGCTGGGAGGGAGTGCAACGGCTGTCGGGCCCGCGGTGGAGGCAGGTAAGGAGAAAATATTTCGGGGGACGTATTGGGCGAGAAGCGTGACGGAGACGTGCACGAGGGAGATAAGAGACGAGGTGAAAGGAATTGCGAGGGAGAGAAAAGAACAATTAAGACGGAAAGCAAGGATGAGGTACGCGGAGATCGTGAAAGAGCAAGGAGTGAAAAACAGGGAAGGACGGGAGCGACTTAAGGAGAAAGCAAGGTTGACCTACATAAAGATAAGGGAAAGACGCCAGAAAGAAGCGGAGACTAATAGACAGGAGGGGACAACAGAAACTTATAAATGTACAGAGACACGGGAGACAGAAAAAATAGAGGAGAGACTGCATGATAATGACAAGGCTAGAGACGTACACACACAACACGGAGGTAGTGGAGGACGATGAGGGTGAGATCGCGGAGCGTGTAGGGACCCAGTGCGAGCAGCTGGATGGCCTCCTCCAGGAACGAGGGGAGGGAGTATGCCCCCTTGAGGCGAGTCACGACCAGGTGAGTTCGGTCGTGCTTTGCGAGTTCGAGGGGAGGAGTGCTGTGGACAGGTGCACGCCGAGCTTGGGGGGTATAGAGGCCCCGGAGACCCTTGTGGGGACACGAATCCCCAGTGTGGTTGTCCCGGTGTGTGTGGTGTCGAGGTGTGTGTTCACGAGTGTGGCGAAATGCGTGCTGCAACGCACTCATAGCGCGGGTGCAAGGGCGTGTGTGAGAGCGACCGGGTGGGTGACAAAGACCCCGTGTGTGGAAGCGACCCCCGTGTGTGAGTGGTGTGGTGGTAAGTGTGCAGAAGGGCGTGCTTCCCAGCACGCCGTGTGTGGATGAGGCACCGCGAGCGAGTGCCCCCGCGTGTGTGAGTAGTATGGTTTGTGTGAGGGAAATGGCACGAGTGAGTGAAAGGCCGCGATTGAGTGGAGCCACGTGTGCAAGGGTAATGGCATGCGTGAGTGAGCGGCCGAGTGTGAGAGAGACAGCGTGTGCAAGGTCGCTGTGTGTAAGGGAGATGTCGGTCGGCATGTGTGAACATGCAGCCGCGTCTCCCGGGGTGAATGTGATGGAATGGACTGTGAGCGTCGTTACACGCAGGAATGCGTGTGTTGAATGGAGACGACGACGGCGACAGAGGAACGAAAGCCGGGTAGCGGCTGTAGTTGTTTCGGGGACCGTGCCGGGTTCACCCAGCAGCGAGCACGAGGTCCGTGCTGTGCAACGCACGAGGCCCCCACGTGCTCGCTTGCGAGAGTGAAGTCCCGGTCCGGAAACGCCAGCGGTGGATTTGCCGATCCCGCGGACGGACAAAGTTTAGGCAGGATTATGGATTTGGACCGGACGGGTTCTCCACGCGATCGCGTGTGTTAAGCTCCAACGGGCAAAGCACATGTGTTCGCGTGGGGAACCCCTCGAGACGTGGGGCTTGTGTTTTTTTATGCGCACGGTGACGTCATGGCTGCACGCGGGGTTGGAATCCGGCAGGAGGGGTATCCCTGCCGGATGGAACCGTCCAAGGAGGGACGAGGAACACGTGCAGCTGCATGACGTCACGGGCAGGTGCAAAGTGCGCGAGCTGTGAGTTGCCGCGCTGGTGCTGCGCATGTGAAAAAAAAAAAAAGCAAGCCTCACTTTCGGGTGCACAGGATTCCCGGGCAAGGGGTGGAAGACCCCCTTACCAGGGCACAGGATGGAAACTAGTTAGGGGGAAGGGTTAGCTTAGCTAGACCGACTCCATGGGGCAGGGGTAAGTCCTCATGGGGCCCGTGGAATGGATTAGTTAGAGGGATTGTAGCGAGATTTAGGTTGGGAAATTGATTAATGAGATTATTTGGAGACAGTGACTGACAGTGAGTGTGTCGAGGGGACGTAGTTTAGCTACGTAGTGTTAAATGGAACGTGCTATATTTTAAGGGACGACGTGGGAGCACGAGTTAGTTAGGGGAGGTAATTAGAAGGATGGCAGAGTACATCGGTGAGTGTGTTGAAGAGTTGGTGAGTGAAGTGGAAGCATGTGCTTGGTGAGTGAGTGAGGCCAGCAGGTCTGTGTGAATGGAGCGAGTCTGGAATGCATGGTGCGATGAGTGATTGGGGGGAGGAGTGACTCCCGCCCAAGGGACCCCGGGGTCAGTGTAGAGTGAGTTAGGGGGTAAGTAAAATTGAAAAATGGAGGTCGTTTTGTTGTTGGTGGGAGTGTAGGCTCGAAACCCGTTTGGAGGGGTGCAGGAGCCCTGTTGACGGGCTGGGAGCGTGGCTGCGAAAGGTGAGTATCGCTGAGTGGGTACCCCGGGCACCAGGCTAGTCGGCTGTGGTAGGCCAAGGGCCCATGGGGGGCCGGGATAGCGTAGTGGGCACGGGTGCGCCTGCTTGGTGCGGGGGCCCGGGGCGCCATTAGCCGCGTGGGCAGTGTTGTGGGCACGGGTGACCCTCGGAAAGGGGCCCGGGGAGCCAGCCTGCCACGTGTGCGTTTCAGGGGAGGTGCCATGGGGGGCACTCCCCGGTGTTAGGGAGCTGGTAGGCTCGGAGGCAGTGTAGTGCCCGGGGGTGCCATCGTCGGAGAATCGGCAGAGGGTCGTGCCTGCCAAAGGGAGCCACGTGTCCCAGCCATGAGACCGTGTGAGGGCACGGAGAGAAAATTGGGAGGCGAGGCCCGAAATTGTGAGGACACCAACACAGGCGACGGGAATCTGGGTTGTTAGAACCAATAGTTTAAGCGAGAGGCGCTTGTTGAAAGCCCCGGGGTAGTTTAACAGTTAAATGGTTAGGGTAGATCGGAAGTGTACCCCTCTGCACCATCCATCCCCTCGCTCTCGTTGTGGGCCGCTGGACCCACTTTGGGTTAGATCGCTGAACTCTGGGGAGGCCATCCTGAGGCTTAGATTGGGCCTCGACACAGGACGCTAGCTCTCCCTTGTTCCCCTCCGGGAAGGGAACGTAGGGGTTGGGAGTAGGGTAGCTGACAGGATAGGTTAGCCGAACAAGGACAGTACAGGGGGTTTAGGGGACGATTTATAGTGGGGAAGTAAAAATAAAAAAATAAGTTGGGGCTAAATTGGGGTTTGACAAATTAAGGGAGTGGGTATAGACAGTGACAGGCAAAGGCGATAGGTTGGGAGGGAGACAGTAGGCAGGTCTGAGCCCGCCTTCCGAGTGGCCAGCACCACCGCACTCCCTCCACCAACCTCCACTGAATGGCAAAGGCTGGCAAGCTTCATCTGCTGGCTGCGTTGCTGCAAGGCAAAGGCCGGCCCACTTCATCGGCAGCTGTTGTTTTGCTGCAAGGCCTGTGCCGGCTGGATCGTCTGCAGCTGCTGTGCTGCAAGGCTGTACCGGCCGGATCGTCTGCAGCTGTTTTCTTCAAGGCCTGTGCCGGCCAGTTCATCTGCCGGCTGTGTTTGCCTGCAGCGGCCTTGTTCTGCAGGCTGTGTTTGCCTGATCACCTTTGCCATGCCATGCCCACTGCCCCTGTTCACCAGCCCCATTCAATTTTTGCTTTGCCCCCCCCCCCCCTGTTCATTGCCATGTGCGCCAGGATCAGAAAGCAACAGTTTGCAAGCTGCGAGAACTGCCCTGTTGGCAGCTACAACACGGACCTGCAGTGGCGGCCCGTGCACCGTGTTTGCGTCCATCCATTCATCCATCCATTCGTTGTGTTCATTGCGTGTGCCACTTGAGCTGGCACGGAGACTGCATTTGTGCAGCCCATGCACCGTTGTGGTTCACTGCGTTCAGTTCAAAAGGGAAGGCCTTGGACTGCGTGTGAGCAGCCGGCCACGTTCCCTGTCACCTGCATTGTTTGAGTCAGAGACTGCATGCGAGCAGCCTGGCTCCCTGCTAACTGCTGTCTTTTTGCAGAGTTCAGTGATCCTGGGCCATGGTTTAGTGTAAAATTTGTAAGTTAAGGTTAAGATGTACTGTACATATGAGTGCGCCCCCAGCATGTCTGTCTTAGCGCCGGCAATTTTATGTAAGTCATCCGTGTGAGTGAGTTTGTTTAGGTAGTTACTCAGCCCTCAGGTTATTTATTTTGGGGACACGAATACCATGAATGTCGCACTCAGGGATCCGTAGGTAAAATGTACGAGGGGAAAACTACACATGATGGCACACGAAAATTTGATGACTCGGGACGAGTCTGTAAAAAGGGGAGGGGGTAGTGTTGTGGTTGACGAAATTCGCAAACCACCATTCAGGTCCCGTAGGTGAGGTATCTCTGTAAGTAAATGTGTAGTTAGTCCAAACCCGTTGTTTAGAGGGAATAAATGTTATTCATTCGGGCTGCGACCCTTCTAGATAGCCGTTTTTCTTTTACTATCTTTATTTTGGACCAGCCGCCATTACTACCACCACAACCACCACCAACCACGTCTCAACAGCCATCACACAACAGCCACCAACCGCAAC
>NC_140961.1:73354126-73366626 GCF_056783735.1 Eptatretus burgeri | reverse complement strand
GATATCAATATTCTTGTCGAAAGTATTGTAAATCGACTTGTTAATTCTTTGTTTTCCTCCTCGGTGGGTTGGGTTATTTTCTGTAATACCCCTATTCTTTTTTGAATCTCACTGGTTTCTATGTTTTGATATTTATTAATTCTCTCCCTCTCCTCCCTCTCCCTTTCATCCCTCTCTCTCTTCTCTCTTTCCTCCCTCTCCTCCTTCTCTCTCTTCTCCTTTTCCTCCTTCTCTTTCTTCTCCCTCTCCTCTTTCTTCTCCCTCTCCTTCTCTTTCTTCTCCCTCTCCTCCCTCTCTCTCTTCTCTCTTTCCTCCCTCTCTCTCTTCTCCCTCTCCTCCTTCTCTCTCTTCTCTTTTTCCTCCTTCTTTCTTCTCCCTCTTCTCCTTTTCCTCCTCTTCCCTCTCTTCTTCAACTCCTTCCTCATCCCTTACTATCCTTGAATCGCTTACACCCCATAGAATATCATATATATATTCATCAGGATTTCTTGTTATTCCTGTATCCAAAATAATTTTTTTTACAACAGGAAACCAATAAAATTTCTTTTTGAATTTCTAAAAGAGCCTTACCTTTTCTTAACTTTATAATTTTTTCATTATTTAACATTCTAATTAAATCTAAAGTTGTCGGTTTATCAACATCAGCATAATGCCAATCTTTTATTGAAAATACCTCATTCTTATGTTGTAGAACATATTTATTAAAATACCGAATACCCTTTTCTTGAAGGTATGCTTGGACACAGAAATGATAATTTTCTTGAAGCCTTCTTGCTGTCATTTATGGATTAGAAATATATGTTCGAATAATATTATGGCACGAAACACCTCCCCATCTTCCCATAGTTAAATCATTTTGTATTTCCTTACTTATTATATATAATCATGTTTTTTCTGTTTTCATGAGATAAACAAGGGCAAAACCATTATTATATTTGCCCTTATTAAATTCTTTTATTTGTTGTTTACTAATCGTAGCCCCACAAAACTCATTCTCGATACCAAGTGGATAATATTCTTCCTTACGAGACTGATTTAATTGTTCCAGGTCTTCGAGGTTAATTTTAAATGACCAATTATACCCTAAATCATTCATATCATACCCCCATTGTTCTATTCTCATACAAACGATACGCCCTTCTTTATAAAAAATTATTTTAATTCGAACTGTGAATTCTGTATGACCTGGAGATAATATCAACACTTCTGTATCTTTGGAATACACGGCCGTTTTATTTAAGGATATATATTGTGATAAATTGCTTAATCTCACCAAGTCATTCGCGTCAGTCGGGCTTGGATAATTTTTTAATTTATAAACATTTTTCATGTTAATATTTTTGGTTATATTATATTTATGTCGTTCAGCCTGTGCCTTTGTGTAATAATTTGATAAATCAATATCCAGTTCTTGAGATACACCAAAGATAGAACCATCTTTACCAACATAAGTCATTTATATTAGATTAAAAATAATATCATAAAATTTTTTATTTTTGTTGAGTTGAAATAACACATATAGGCATAATTGGCCACAACACTTGGAATTTAATTCTTGGACTTGAAATGTTTGATAAACACCATTCTGTAAGAATTTTATGACTTCAACAGGTGGTGGAAGACCAAAACTATCAAAATAATATTTGTCTTGACTATTAAAAATACAAACCCAATGAGAACCGTTCCCATTATTATCTTCTAAGTTCATAATAATATTCTTTGTATGTTTCGGCACATTTGTTAATTCATCTCTCATACAAATAACCACATTATGAATTTTTAATTTCTTACAATATTTGACAAGTTGTAAATTTGATGTTGTATTCTTTCCAAATTCTTTCAACCACTCATCAATGCTCATTTATTTCTTAGAAAGATATAATCCATGACCTCTTTTCGTTAATTTTACACCTGCTTGTGCTATAGAAGAAAGCATATCTCCAACTAACAATCTTGCTTTATCAGGCAGACCTTCAAGTTTTTCAGCAAAATCTACAATTACACCACTTCCACTAATTTGTTTCTCCAACTCTTTGTTGTGTCTTTCCAATTCTTTTTGAGCCTGGAGTTGAACCTTCCTTTCGTTGGCAGTTTTCACCGCTGTTGAAATACCACCCGTCAATGCTCCAACCGCACTTAAACCAGCAAATAAAGGAATTAGAAATGGGAGAAATCCTCCACTCGTCTCTCTTATTAAATATTTTTTCAAGATTGGTTTTGTCATTTTAATTTTAAGTGAGCCAGTGTCATTCAAGATTTTAACCTGTTCTCTTGTGAGCAAAACATCAATTCTTACTGCTCCTTTTCTCTGAATTGTATTAGCGTTAATCGTACAAGGCTTTTGATTTTGAACACAAGATGATAGTTTATGAAGATTGATTTGATTAACATATACCCCAGTTGGTACTTTGCCACTCATTTATTTAACAAAAAATTATGTGAGACTAATCATCACACCATTATCTGTATTAATCTGCAATTCTGTTTCTTCCAAAAGCAAACAATATGTATCAACTTCTTCACTCTCTCCTCTTTCAATGTATAGGGAAGTATCCACTCGATTAGACTTTATAGTTTCCTTTTGAGCGCTCAGGTCAAACGCATAGATTGTATACAAACTTTTAAATGCTGTCATATCCAAAATAGGTTCTTTATTTCCATTACTTTCACACACCTTTTGGTAAGACTTGTATGCTTCAGCAAAATCATTTTTTTCCCAATTAATTTCCAATCTATCTCGTGGATAAAATGTTCCATCTAGAGAAACGCGAAGTTGTTTCACCTTAGCATTATCACTCAATGCATTATTCTTATCAGTCGCAGTATCACCATCTGGCTTTTTAAAAATGATCCACAGATATCGTGGCTTTCCTTCCAGAACACCCAAATTCCACGTGTAAGTGGTTTGGTTGAGTTTAACGTGTTGACATCTTCTTTTGAGGTATGATACACTGAGTGGTTTCTTTGAGTTAAGTCTTCTATTCAACATCTCTTCTGTTTTAAGATTAAGAGTATATTCACTGATATACCAACTCATTTCCTCAATTACAAATTTATTCTGTTCACCAAAAGCACTACCAACACCAAAAAGCAATCTATTTTCATTACACTGGTCAACAATTTTTTACTTTCTGAATGTTGTCTAGATTTCTACAAGTGAATTAGGGTATTCTGGCACTGCTGAATCAGGAAATGGCATCCGTTTCTCTCCATCAGGTCAGGTTTTTGTGCTAAGTTGATTTGAAAAAATCAGATCTTGTGACAAAATCAATTACATTTTTGTGGCATTATCAGCTGATTTTTGTCAACACATATCATCCTAAACATGTTTTTAAGAAAAAAAAATGTTTTGCCAACAACATTTATTGATTACATGATAGAAACATCGATTACTGTCATCTGAATGGTGGGCATTGATAAAGGTAAGTACAAGTAAATTGCATGTTGCGTCACCACTGTTCAAACTTCAGGGCTTGAACTTCCGTTTCTTCGAACTCCTGGAATGTTCAGCGGCAGGGAGGTCTCTCTTCAGATTCCAACAGTAGTCAGCCATCATGACTGCGTCCCAGCGACCCTGATACCTGGTCTCCATCTCCTTCATGTCCTGATGGAATCTCTCCCCCTGCTCGTCACTCATTGAACCCAGGTTCTCAGGAAACCGGTTCATATGTGAAAATAGGTAGTGCATCTTGATGCTCATGTTGCAGCCCAGGTTTCTGAAAGCAGTCAGCATGTTGTTGACAAGTTCTGCGTAGTTTCTGGCCTTATTGTTGCCAAGAAAGTTCTTCACTACCAAAACAAATGTCTTCCACGCTTCCAGTTCCACTTCGTTCATTGAGTTTTTGAACTCTGGATCTCTGATGAGCTGACGGATCTGAGAACCATCAAAGATGCCAGCTTTCAACTTCTCCATGGTCAATCCTGGAAAAGCCTGGCACAAGTAAGTGAAGCAGTCACCATCTTTGTCCAGAGCCTTGGTGAACTGCTTGATTAAGCCGAGCTTGATGTGCAGCGGTGGGAAGAGTATTCTGTCTCTGTCCACCAGAGGGTCGTTGATGACGTTCCTTTCTTTGCATGGCACCAATTCCTCCCGCACAGGCCAGTCCTTCTTCGTGTAATGCTGAGCACGGTCCCTACTATCCCACATGCACAGAAAACATGGGTACTTGGTGAAGCCAGACTGTTGTCCCAACAAAAAGTTCACCATCTTCAGGTCAACACAAATAAACCACTTATGCTGATCATAACCAATTTTCTCCAGCACGTACTTCACCACTTCATACTTCTCCTTCAGTGTAGTCGAGTGAGCGATGGGTACAGAGGCAAACTGGTTGCCGTTGTGTAGCAGAACACATTTCAGTGATCGCTTGCTGCTGTCAATGAACAGTCTCCAATCTTTGGGTTCCTACTGTGGCAGTCCAAGCTTGAGCAGAAGCGCATGTCATAAATTGGTGCATGTAGGTATTGTACATTCTTCAGAGTTCGTTATTTCAAGAAATACAACTTTTTTGTATCACATTATTACAAAATATGCCCCATTAACTTTAGTTTTGATCCACGAACTTTATGCTTTGCCTCACCAATTTTTGGAAGATTTTGAGGTTTTATGATTTCAAACTGATCCCTTTTCGACATAATCACCCAGAACTATCGTACCTGAATACTTCTTGTCATTAAAATAATTATTTCCAATCAAAACAATTATTTGACATGACATTTTACCCCCACCAACTTCTTCTAAAATGCTCCACACATGCGTACATGTGAACAAAAATGTAAAAAACGACATGTGGCCATATCTCAAAAACTTGACCTGATTGAACAAAACTAATGTGAGTTTTGGATTCAGCGCATCAGATTCGTCCTAAATCAGCTTAAAAAATGCAGACAACAAATTTGTTGTTGACCAGTGTTATCATTCCCTTGTAGTTGAAATCTAATTTTAAGACCATACAGAACTTTATCATGATCACAAAATCCAAATATACCTTTAAGAGGAACTGCCACAGTAAAACTATTTTCTGCTTTTCTATCATCATTATACATTCCTTTCCTTTGAGTATATCCAGGGTCTGTGTTTGTTCCCGTTGACATATCAGGAATAAAACCTTCGGCAGACCCCTTTCCCATTCTATCACTGAATGTATAGAGTGTAAATTTCATCATTTCAGATACAGCAGAGACATAATCAACCGCTTCAACTTCTTGTGTTCCAATATACAAACGCACAGTATCAAACATTTTCCAGAAGAAATCATTTACAAGTGTAGCGTTTGTGTTATTCCCAGCCTGAGTGAATTTAAATTTACACAACAAGAAACTTTCGGAGAAATTCAAATAGGTTTGTTGATTATTTATTTCAAAACTTTTTGTACCATTCGTATTCCAGTCTGTTCCAGTTATTGCATTTACCTTGAAGTAATCTTCTTTTTTAGTGGAGTTTGAGATAATAATAGTATCATCCAAATCATAGATACTATCAATTGCTTCCACACTTGTATTTATTTAGGAAAAAAAGATGTTAAAACTTTTGAAACCCTGATCCAAGTATTTGAATTATTTTCTGTCGTTCTTGGGGGGACAACTGAGTTTTGCCTTTCTTAATTTCTTTTATTGCTTGTAATTTATGAGATTCCTTCTGAGCATCTTTTATACTCTTTACAGCACCTGCGACATTTCCCACAGCAGAAGCAGTTGAACCAATTAGATCTTTATGTTTAAGAATAGTTGAACCAATACCCATGAGAGTATCAATTATCCCATCTCCTCTAAATTGATGTCCAACACCCCTTTGTCTCTTAGGTTTATAGTATCCTCTACCAAGATACATACCTTCACCCTTGTAGTATGGGGAAAGGAACATCCCATCCCCTGTAATTATTTTATATTTTCCCAACTCGTGTTTCCTCACAATAACCATCGTATTTATTTATTGGAAAACTTCACGTAGGTGAATTCTGATAGATATAACTTCTCCATTAAAAGAAATCACACGATTATCTTGGTCGGTTATCCTAAAATTTACTCTGTGTATGGTTTTTCCTGACACAGGGGGATAAACCAAATTTTTAGGTTCCATATTGAATTTATAACCAATTGGGGTTGAGTATGCGCTGAATGAAAATATTGTATTTGTTTTTTTTCCATCATTATAAACACCATCAATCAAATCACAGTGAATTAACACCGAATTTATTCCTGAGGATATTTGAATGACATTATCACTGTAAAACGTCCCATTAGTTTCAATCTTTTTTGAGGAGAAACCCAATAACTCTCTAAATGAATTATCAATTGTGAAATCAACCTTGTAGTTATTTTTAACTTTAATCGTTGATTTTGAAGTATGTTTTTGAATGTTTATAACAATATTTTTTGGTTCATCACCCTGTTCTTTCATAAGACGAGCAATTTCGGAAGATATTTGAGAAATCTCATATGCTCCGGGTGAGACTGATATCGTTTTGTATCCACTTCCTGGATTATACCTAAACTTGTCATTTTTCTCGGTTATATTAAATAAGGTATTATAAGTTTCCATGGACAATAAAGATGCCTCATATTCTTTTGTTGTGTCAAGTTGTAGTGGGTATGGGAATGAAGATGTGTGGTCGCTTGTTGTGAAATTGAAACTAAGGATTGTGCTTCTCATCTTATTTAATATGAGACAAAATGTCTTTATATTGATATTTATTAATTATTTTCATGTTCATCAACTGGTCTAAAATGGCTGATGCTCCATTAAAACAATTGTTATTTCCAGCCTTCTTACTGCCTAACAACAATAACAGTCTATTAACTAATTGTGATGGGTCATTTGGAAGAAAACTAACACCTGAACCAAGGATACTTAAAGCCTGAATAATGTGTTTCTCCTTCTCATTCTTCCTACTTTTACCAGAAAGAATAACCTTATAATTTAGAGTGTTTAGCAGATCAATATATACTCTATCATCATTATTTTCCATATCCAATGGTTTATCAATATACTTTGATTCATCCCTCACAGTTGAACCTTGTCTTCCATCTTTTGTGAGAAGAAACATTAATCTCGGAGTTAGTTTAACAGGGGGTTGAGCATACCCCAAGAACCTTAATTCATCATTAAATATCAATACCTTTTCTTGAACAAGATGAAATATTGCTGATTGTTCTGTTGGAATGAGCCCTGCTTTAGTTTTTGAATCCGCTGAATATTCATTGTTTTGAACAGCATTCACAATATAATCAGGGGGTTGATTAATCTCTTCCAGTTGTTGAAATAATTCTTCATCATGATATTCTAATTCTCCAATGTGCTCTAATTCTTCCTCCGTCATTTGACTGAAATCTTTTAACATTTGGAGCTTTCTGGGAGTATATTTTATTGTGGGAACTGTGGAAACATCTATAATTTTTTCTTGGGAAGTTTTTAAAAGTGGTTTAAAAAATTTCTCTTGTTTTCTTTCAAATGCTTCTTCACCCGTTAGTTTTTGTCTGCGTTTCTTCTGTATGTCTTCCTGTTGTTTTACAACTTTTGAAACCAACTCTTGATGTTCCCTAAATCTTCTTGCTCTTTCTTTCGCATCCATTTATTTATTGAAAAATATCATTTAATATCTCATCTTGTTTCACAACAATATATTTATATTTTTCAGTCGTGTGTTTCATGTAATCCCCAAATTCCTTTTTACTACATAATGTAGAACAATTGTCTCTCCAAAAATTGTTTATATCTATTGAATTTAACTTGAATAAAATAAAAGTATTAGCATTGTTTCTGATGGAACGACGAGGAAGTTGAAAGTACGATTGACTAAGATAAATACAATTACAAGAAGAATGTCTCCCTCTTGTGTAGTAGCTGTCCATTACCGTTTGGTTTCTCTCATTAACACAATCATCAAAGATAACGAGGTTCTTTTTGGATTTATCCAAATCTTGGGGAGACGGTATATCATCCGTATTATCACTCAGAATACAAGTTATCGGTTTTGATTTCTTTTTACATCTCTGTGTATCACAAAATAGTTGTATTATATCTTCAATGTTAAAATCATTTAGGTTTTTTTGAAGTTTAAATAAACCGATTATATCTTCTTTTTGAAGATCAGCATTAAAACCTTGTGAGAGTAGTTGATACTCTGGTTGAAAACTCGACTTTGTGAAAATTATTAAATTATCATAATCTAAAAAGTTGGGAGTGAGGAGCATCTTTAAAAGTAAGCAGGTTTTTCCACATCCACTTGAACCAACAATGAGGCATCTAAATGAATTTGGAAGATTTTTATGGTTGTCAAATTTTATCTTATTTTCCCAAATGGGTAAAAAATCATTCATTTATATATTTGGAAAACAGGTTATTTAATTTATTATTGGCTTTTTTCGAAATTCTATATTTTATCCTAAGTTCAGGTTTAATTTCAAGATAATCCATTATTTTATTTATGCAATATCTTGTGTTGATATTTCCCTGAAAATCACATCCATGAATAATATATAACAACAATCCTTTGAACATTTCTCTAATACGTTCAGTTTCTTCCCTTGTAAGGAAAGGTGTGTTATCACCCTCATACTTTACATTCATTTCTCGAATCAATCTTGTAAAGTAATTCATTTTTGGTGTAAATCTAAAAGAATTATTTTCCTTTTTATATTTTTGATTATCATTAATTAGAAGATAATCACAGAATATACATTGTTTATAGGCTTTTGACTCTGTGTTTAATCCCTGTCTTTCACACGCAGGACAATTCTCAAATTTGTCATATGGAGAATCATGGAATTCAAGAGGCTCAAAATCGAGTAAACTATTCATATTTATAAAGTAAAACTTTACTTAAACTGAAATTCATCTTCGATATCATCTTCGATACTTTCAGAATCATCTATACTTTCATAACTATCATTTGAACACAAACTCTCAGTGTCATAACTATCGTTTGAATGCAAACTCTCGGTATCATAATCACTCTCATAATCTTCAAAATCTTCAGTTGAATACTGACTCATTTAATTAGTAGAAAAAACATTACCATCGCTATCGATATACATTTTTTCATTAACAGATTCAACTGCTACATTTTTTATATTAAAGGTAATTTTAAAATGATCCTTAACTACAATTGAACGAAATGTCATTTCACCTGATATATTAACATCCTTTATTTCATCAGGATTTATATCTTTAGGGTTGTTGAAAAAAATACAAATTTCTCCTTGCATATTACAGATGGTCTTATCTTTTCTTTCTAAAGCTTCATCCATAAGGTTTTTATTTTTTGATACCTTTTCTTGTTTCATTGCTTTTTCTAGTTTTGAATATATTGCCAGAAGGAGAGGAGAAACTTTTGTTAGAGATACCTTAATTGATGTTCTTCCAGGTATACTAAAAGCCCTTCCACTGAAGTAAATTGAAGAACTCATCATATCCACTATAATTGTTTTTATCCAATAGTTGTTATATTTATCTTTGTTCAATTTTACATCCTTGACATATTTCTCAGCATCTTTAACAAATGAAGAGATTGATTGAAACTTGGCTTTTTTGTGTCTTGAAACATTGCATTTATTAAGTGAAAAAGTTGGAGGATAAAATGGTTTTAAGCACAGATTCACCTGTAAAATAAACGAAATTTTCATCAAGAAAATTTTAGTTTAAGCACAGATTCACCTGTAAAATAAACGAAATTTTCATCAAGAAAATTTTAGTTTAAGCACAGATTCACCTGTAAAATAAACGAAATTTTCATCAAGAAAATTTTAGTTTAAGCACAGATTCACCTGTAAAATAAACGAAATTTTCATCAAGAAAATTTTAGTTTAAGCAAAGTTTTATTATATAAATATGGTGAATACAACATACTGCGATGTTTGTAATCACGAATATAAACATTATAGAAAACACCTCCGAACCAACAAACACACATTTAATCTATTTCATAAAATATCTCCTCTTGAGTTGGAAAGAAAACATTGTGATATCTGCTCAAAGGATGTTTTGAAGAGTAGTTATAAAAGACATCTTCAATCACAAAAACACAAGAAAAATGAGTTTAAAGTTAAGGGAGACTATTATATTGAAAACACTGATGGGGCATTTAAAGGGCATATAAAAATAAGGATTTTTCAATTTGGAGAACCCGGTCCATCATCAATAGTTGAATCAATTGAAATAGTGAAACCTGATGTTGAAAAATTTATTAAAAAGACATTAAAAGAAATGAAAACTTTTAAGTTTTATATGGGAGTGAAAATGAAAATGAAAAGACAAGATGAAGAACAAACTCCTTATATGAGAACAGATCTTCATTTTATAACATCATTTCAAGATTTTTTGAATAGTGGGGTTTATGAAGAACTAACAAGACAAGAGGAGGATGTTGATAATACAGTGGTAGGAAGTGGATTCCATATTAAAAAAAATCATCTTTTTAGATATACACATTCTAAAATCAAACCCTCTCAAAGCTTCTTCTTATATTGAATTACCAAAAGAAATAAAACGAAAGAAGGCAGTTGTTAATATTAAGAATAATGATAATAAATGTTTTCTCTGGTCTGTTCTTGCTCACTTACATCCACCAAAATGTAATTCAGAAAGAGTAAAACAATATATGAAATATGAGAATACCTTGGACATTAAAGATTTTAAATTTCCAATGCCACTAACAGATATTCCTAAATTTGAGAAAAAGAATAATCTTTCTATTAATGTATATGGATTAACGGATACAAACAAAGTTCAAATATTAAAAATTTCAAACAACTATAAAAATGAAGAAACACACATTGATCTTTTATATTTTAGTGTTGGAAAGAATTCACATTACACATACATCAATAATTTATCAAGATTAATCTCTTCTCAGGTATTCAGAACAGCAAACAAAATATATCCTTGTAAGCGATGTCTTAATTCATTTCATACAAAAGAACGATTAGAACAACATTCAAAATATTGTAGTAATCATAAATCAGCTGTAATTACAATGCCTAAACCTGGTGAAAAGATTTCTTTTGAAGATTATAATAAATCTATCATGCACCCATTTGTGATATACGCTGATTTTGAATGTATCCTTAAAAAGATAAATACTGCTTCTCCTAATCCAAAAGAACCATATACAAATAAATATCAAAAACATATTCCTTGTGGTTTCTGTTATTATATCAAATCATCTGTTGGAGAAAAGTATAATAAACTTGAACATTATAGTGGAAAAAATGTTTCACAAGAGTTTGTAAAACGATTAGAAAACGATTGTATAAGACTAACTAAATTAATGAAAGAAACAAATGAACCGATGAAATTAACCAAAGAAGAAAAATTAGAATTTAGAAAGAACAATATCTGTCATATTTGTGAGGAGGAAATTGAGGAGTCTAAAGTTAGGGATCATTGTCATCTTACTGGTAAATATAGAGGTCCCGCTCATTCCTGTTGTAATCTTAATTATAAATTACCTTCTTTTATTCCAGTCTTTCTTCACAACAGCGCCAACTATGATACACATCTATTTATAAATGAACTTTCAAAAACACCAGGGAATATTTCTGCCATAACAAACACAAGTCAAAAGTATATTTCATTTACAAAAATTATATTCACAAAACCTATAACTCGTATTCGGTTTCTTGATTCTTACAAGTTTATGGGAACACCACGAGCCAACCTCGCATCAAATCTAAGCTCCACGGGCTCTTTTCCAAATCTTAATTCATTCTTTCCAAAAGAGGAAATTCTAACTAAAGAGGAAATTCAGATTAAAGAGAGAATTCGAAGTAAAGAGGAAACTCTAATTAATGAAGAAATTCTAACTGAAGATGAAATTCTAATTATACAGAAAATTCGAACAAAGAATGAAATTCTAACTAAAGAGGAAATTCTGATTATAGATGAAATTCTGATTAAAGAGGGAATTCTAACTAGAGAGGAAATTGAAACAAGGAATGAAATTCAAAGTAAAGAGAAAATTCTTACAAGTAAGGGAATTTATCCTTATGGTTATATGGATTCATTTATGAGATTTAAAGAAACACAACTTCCTTCAAAAGAAAGTTTCTATAATAACCTTTATGAAGAAGAGATAAGTGATAAGCAATATAAACACGCACAAGAAATTTGGAAAATATTTAAGATAAAGAACCTTGGAGAATATCATGATTTATATCTAAAAACAGATGTTTTATTGTTAGCTGATGTGTTTGAAGCTTTTAGATCACTCTGCCATAATAAAAATTGTCATGGATTAGATCCTGCCCACTATTTCACAGCTCCTGGTTTAGCTTGGAGTGCAATGTTGAAAATGACAAAACAAGATATAGATTTAGTCAGTGATGTAGATATGCTTTTGATGATTGAGAAGTCTAAGAGAGGTGGAATATCACAAGTATGTTCAAAAAGATATGCTAAAGCAAATAATAAATATCTTCCAAATTATGAGAGTGAAAAAGATAGTAATTATTTGATGTACTTTGATGCTAATAATTTGTATGGATGGGCAATGTCTCAATCT
>NC_140961.1:73308356-73341126 GCF_056783735.1 Eptatretus burgeri | reverse complement strand
AAAGTGACCATGACATAATGTGTACAAATATTCTGTACCAATTCGTGCTTGGCATTGTACATTAAACCTTTTCGATTTTAGGAAGGCAAACTATGATGGTATGAGGACAGAAATATGTGCTTTTGATTGGGACAAGCTAATAGGAGGACAATCAGCATCATCTGAGCAATGGGCAACCTTCAAGCAACAAATGTACAGTGTTCAGGGTAAGTATGTTCCAATGAGGTGTAAAGCTAGAGGCAGAAATAGACCAGGGTGGTTGAGCAGGGAGGTAAGGAGTGCTATTAAGGGTAACAGTCTCAGGCATTTATTAGAGATGAAAAAACCCAGACTGAAGTCACACTCACATCAGCACAGGTTGATTGGTTTCTGATGAAAGTGAGATGGCAGTCTTATATCCTTCACCAAAGGAGAGGGTGTTTCATTTGTGCCTGTTTGTCTGATTCTTCATTTATTTTCTGTTTCTTTGTCTGTTTGGCTATTTGTCTGCACAGGATGTTAATGTAGGCCACAAACGCCACCTAGTGGTACCCAGTAGTACACATTCTCATTTCTCAACTGAGTACGTCTATAAAGTATGTACAGTTAGAATGTGTGCTTGTGTCTATAAAGTACGTACAATTAGAATGTGAGTACGTCTATAAAGTAGGTACAATTAGAATGTGGGTATATAAAGGATGTACAATTAGAATGTGGGTATATAAAGGATGTACAATTAGAATGTGGGTATATAAAGGATGTACAATTAGAATGTGGGTATATAAAGGATGTACAATTAGAATGTGGGTATATAAAGGATGTACAATTAGAATGTATGTATATTAAGGATGTACAATTAGAATGTGGGTATATAAAGGATGTACAATTAGAATGTGGGTATATAAAGGATGTACAATTAGAATGTGGGTAGAAAAGGATATACAATTAGAATGTGGGTATATAAAGGTTGTACAATTAGAATGTGTGTTTATAAAAGATGTACAATTAGAATGTGTGTATATAAAGGATGTACAATTAGAATGTGTGTATATAAAGGATGTACAATTAGAATGTGTGTATATAAAGGATGTACAATTAGAATGTGTGTATATAAAGGATGTACAATTAGAATGTGTGTATATAAAGGATGTACAATTAGAATGTGTGTATATAAAGGATGTACAATTAGAATGTGTGTATATAAAGGATGTACAATTAGAATGTGTGTACATAAAGGATGTACAATTAGAATGTGTGTATATAAAGGATGTACAATTAGAATGTGTGTATATAAAGGATGTACAATTAGAATGTGTGTATATAAAGGATGTACAATTAGAATGTGTGTATATAAAGGATGTACAATTAGAATGTGTGTATATAAAGGATGTACAATTAGAATGTGGGTATATAAAGGATGTACAATTAGAATGTGTGTATATAAAGGATGTACAATTAGAATGTGTGTATATAAAGGATGTACAATTAGAATGTGTGTATATAAAGGATGTACAATTAGAATGTGTGTATATAAAGGATGTACAATTAGAATGTGTGTATATAAAGGATGTACAATTAGAATGTGTGTATATAAAGGATGTACAATTAGAATGTGTGTATATAAAGGATGTACAATTAGAATGTGTGTACATAAAGGATGCACAATTAGAATGTGTGTACATAAATGATGTACAATTAGAATGTGTGTATATAAAGGATGTACAATTAGAATGTGGGTATATAAAGGATGTACAATTAGAATGTGGGTATATAAAGGATGTACAATTAGAATGTGTGTATGTCTATAAAGTATGCACCATTATAATGTGTGTATATAAAGTACGTACAATTAGAATGTGGGTATATAAAGGATGTACAATTACAATGTGTGGATATAAAGGATGTACAATTAGAATGTGTGTATATCTATAAAGTAAGCACAATTATAATGTGCGTAGATAAAGGATGTACAATTAGAATGTGTGTATGTCTATAAAGTAAGCACCATTATAATGTGTGTAGATAAAGGATGTACAATTAGAATGTGTGTATGTCTATAAAGTAACTACCATTAGAATTTGGGTACATCTTTAAAGTATCTGAGGAATCACATTGATGGCGTTGAGGGGTTTCGGTCTATTCCTCCTTTTACTTACTGAGCTGCTTCGCATTCACTGCATTCAAAATATTGTTGTGGATTTCAGAATCGGATCCGACTAATGCATACAACATCCAGGTCCTCAGGCACTTGTTTCCATAAATGCATGTTCAGAATAGACCCATCCCCTTGTCTGGTGGGATTCTGACTCTTTGATGCGTTGGAGAAGGGTGTAGAACAGGTTCCCTGTCTTTCCTATGGGATAACCTTTTCCTCTTTACGACATGTTCAAGACGTATGATTTTACACCAGTTTTCATTTCTTCATGAGCGATATTCACCATTCGTGAACGCGATACATAGCTGTTAGCCCAACAGAGACTCATTCTATTCCCTTTCCATCAAGACACATTGGTTTGGAAATCAACGATTTCTTTACACATTTTATATTGGTTATCATTTTCACTTTGGACTTACAGGACATTTGATTAAACACACCACAATCTTTTTCTGGACAGTTTATTTTGACGGTCGGACATGGCTGTGGATCATTTACCTCAGGACCACCTTTATCCATCGACGTTTGACGCCCCGTTCGGCATCTGTATGGATGCTGGCTGGCTCTTGTTCGTGTCACGCTGAACGGAGAGGTGATGGTTACCCATTGACGTTTTGTGAGTTTCATGTTTTCGCTCGGTTGTTCCGGAAAATGGCTGCTTTCTGGCGTTCGTCCAGTGCCTTGAATATTGCGTCGTAAGCCAGGCCTGTGTTAATTGGGAGTTGCATCTTGTTCGATGGTGAGTAGGGAATGATCATGACAATTGACGGTTGGAGGTCACGTGCAGTGATGTGCCAATCGGCAAGCTGGATTTGGCTGAAGTCCCACACTTGTTGCCTATAAAAAGGACGGGAGGACCGCTTTCCTGACAGTTGGTGATAGCACTTGACGGTTGGTTACAGCTCTTGATAGCTCCTGACATTTCCTGACAGCTCCTGACTGTTGGTTACAGCTCCTGATAGCTCCTGACAGTTGGACCATTCCTGCTGGTTCTGCTTGGTACCTGGCTCTTGGCGTACCTGATTCTTGGCATTCCTGGTTCCTGGGGGTGTCGACGTGACGTCGATTGGTGATCTAGCCTGTTTGCGGGTGGGTGCACGGCGAGGCAGGGCACTGGCAGCGAACGAAAGCACACTCACACATTTTGGGTTTTTCAGTAGATGCAAGACAACTTCTGCCTTGGTAAGCCGAGACCGGATTTCTTTTCCGCCTGGATGATTTGCTGGGTACCCATGTCTCGTGGTTAATTGTTAAGTAAGGCATAGTGATAAGCATCTGCTCTTTGTCCATTTTTCTAAAAATTCTTGTTGAATTATTTATTTGAGATTATTATTTTTGATTAATTTGAATTCATCTATTTACACCACAAGGAAATGAAAAGTTGTTCAGTATATATATTTTTTCTTAATAATAAATTCCTTGTTGACGTTTCAACTTGTCCGTGCTTCTCATTTCCTTCCATTGATCCAGCATTGTCCAAACCTGGATAGACTGGGAGGTAGTTCCCAAACTAATTAACCTGTCATAGTCGGCATGCACCAGTGGTAAACGCTTGGCCGCATCACTTCAGATCTAATCAAGATAATATTGGTGCATCGCTGAGGGCACGTTCCCCAGTCAGGAGACCACGTGACCTCAAGTTGAACGGCAAGTTAGATGGTGGACACTGGAACTCGTGGTTAACCGATTGGCATTCGTGGTTGTTAAGCAACCCACCACACCACAAAGTTAATTGTGAGCATTGGCCCCAGGTCCGGTTCTTCCGAGGAGAAACAAGGATTAACCCCCTCGTAATACACTCGGTACCCGTGCCCGTAACAATACTTTCCATGTCTAATTTCCTGCACTCAATGCTTCCATCCAATGCAGATCAAATCAGGATTTACTTCCAAGACCTGTACAGGGATATATACACAAGTCTTCAGTGAAGCAAAAGTTGATTTTTCTCGAATGAAATAAAAATTTAATTTTGAAAAGGATAATTGTTATTTATATATGTATATGTTTTTTTCAATTCCACTTTACTGCCACTGAACCAGGCAGTTAGTGTGCCCACTACTGGTAAAGCAGGTCTTGTTTCTGCTCTTTTTTTCCTGTCTTCCTCCACTCTCCTCTTTTCAGTTGGATCTTCTTGGTATATGACTTTTTTGGGTATGTATCATATTTTTGGGTAATCATACTTTTGGGTATATATTTTTCTTCCGTTAATCTATTTTTTCATGCTGAGTTTATGCAGGTGGGTCTGCCGAAGCATGCGGTGGTGGCTCATGCAAATCACTTCACTGTTTTTGAGGAACTCACTTTCAAGCATGGCTTAACATGTACCGGCTCCGCTGGAGGGTGTTTTTCTTGAAGACCTTGAGTTAAATATTGCAAATGTAATTGCAATTGAAAATGTTTGTGCTCCATCTCAAATAAAGAAACAAGAAAAAGACGTTGTGCCAAGCACGATACTTACAAAATTCACCCCCCTCTCAAAAGGCTGCTGTGGATACATCAAATTGTCCATTTCATTAAGATTAAAATTGACAATCTTAATCAAAACTCATGTCAATCGGATGAAAATTTATTATTTTTCAGATTGAAATAGATGATTTCAGAAGTTTGACCTTGAGTTGACCTTTTGATCTCAAAAATAGTTGGTTTCCCAATTCAGTGATGAAATGTGCAAATCCTGTTCAAATTTCAAGTCAATCAGATGAAAAATGACGATTTTAGAAATTCGACCTCAAGATGACCTTCGACTTCAAAATTAATCGGCTTCTCAGTTGGGACTACCTCTACAACTTGGTGAAGTTTCGTGAAGATCGGTTTTAAATTGTGACCTGTAGGCGACAGACAAACAAACAGACAGACAGAATAACAAAATCGACTGACCAATATACTTGAAAATTCTTCTATTGTTGCAAGTAACAAAATGTTATTTTTGTTTGAGATGAAGTTATGTTTGCTCGTGTAGTCAAATAGTGGTTTACGTTATACTTGGATCATTTCATAATGATGTACCATCTCAATACCCCTGCATGGAAAGTTGTAATCCCAAGTGTGTGTGTGTGTGTGTGTGTGTGTTTTTGTGCACCATCTCCTCCATAACTACAAAACCATGAAACCTAGCAGCCTGAACCTTTGCATGCATACCAAGGCAACTCAAAGGGAGTGCATGAGTGAACATTAGGTGTTTTGGTTCATGTAAACACCCCTTTTGAAGATAATTAACGGCTTTATTCAATTATCCTTTATCAAAGCTCATTCTTGGTCAGCCGTCTGTCAGCTTGCTGGGGTCTTAATTCGCCATTTTGTTTGGCCTATTCAAACATGCCTTGATTTGGAAACACGATCTACTTAAACGGATGAATTAACGTACATAATCAAAATATTATATCCGATTTGAGGATTCGATCTCGTGGACTAAATCAGTGTCAAAATCTGGAGAAAATTTCAATGAACCAGCAATTTTTAGATCCTCGTGGAGGATCTCTAAGTCTTACTCACGTTGTTGTTCTTCATCTTCTTCTTGTGGACTTTTTTTGTTTCACAGCCTACAGTTTTCATCGAAACTTCCTGAAACTTGGCATATATATGTAACAATACCCTGCGCAGACAGTAACCTTCTCTGATTTTGAAAATTCCTCCAAGAAAAAAAGTTATGACGTCAAAATATCTCCGCTAACGGAAATCGCCAAAAAAATTATCTCAAACTCGGCAAGCTTTTTGAATTCTGTTTGCGGGAATCGAACAGGGCATTAGCAGAGATGAATTACCACACATATGATACATCACTATGACGTCATATCAATTTTTATGACATCATTCCTATTTTTTGACTTTTTGTTTCACAACCCAGAGTTTTCATCGGATCTTCGTGAAACTTGCCATGTATATGCGGAAAGCCCACGCGCAGGCAGTAACCATCTCCGAATTTGGAAATTCTTGCAAGAAAAAAAGTTGACGTCATAATATCGCCGCTAATGGAAATCGCCTATACCATTATCTCCGAAACTAGGCAAGCTGTTTGAATTTTGTTTGCGGGAATCAAGCCGGGCATTAGCACAGATAATTTATCGCAAACCTGATACATCACAATGACGTCGTATTCGTTTTTATGACGTCATCATTAAGAGGACGAGGATCTCAGCTCATTTGAGCTTGTTACAACTGAGTATTTATTTAAGCAAAGCATGAGGCTTGATTTTTTTTTCTGCTGTTCAGACGATTATATTTCGTGAAGAAAAGTTTAAGGAATGTGCAGAAAGTGTAACTTGATTGAACACAACGCCATGCTCCATAACGTACTTTTGCAGGCTGTGGCGATACAGTCCACAGGGGTCGTTTTTTTTTTTTTGGCAATTACGTATACGCAGTTTTCTTTTTTCAGTTTTGTGCGATCTGCTTTCTTGACAAAATATTAATTCAAATATACTAATAGTTCCTGCAACAAGAAAAAAGTTATTATTTTTTAAATGTGAAAACATAGAGGGATGAAATCTCAAAAAAAAAAACAACCAAGCAAGGTAGGAATGACACCCCATTATGATGCCACAATACGACAAAACAACCCTCTTCTGGTTTAGCATCACAAAATCTTTTGACATTTTACTTTTGTTGTGCGATTGTGATGGAACAACATCAAAATATATCATGATGTTAAACCAGAAGAGGGTTGTTGTGTCGTATTGTGTCATCATCTCTCTCTATCGAGTGCAGCCTGTGGCTGCTGGTTGCAGCCTTGGTTGGGACACGGCTATGCCGCTGATGCAGTGTCCCCCTTACCAGTACACTCGTACTCATTTCGCCGACCTCGGAAGGATGACAGGCTGAGTCAACCTCCTGGTGTATATTAATTCAGCGGCCAACAGGGCTTGAACTCAGGACCCTAGGATCCCAAGCCGCCACCCGAACCACTAAGCCATCACCAGGCTTTTGTGGCATCATAATGTGGTGTCATTCTTCATTATTATTATTCTTCTTCGTTCTTCCTCTTCATTCTTCTTCTTCATCCATCACAATCCCACAACAAAAGTAAAATGCCAAAGGATGTCGTGATGGTAATCCAGAAGAGGGTTGTTGTGTCGTATTGTTGCAACGCAATGTGATGTCATTCCTAGCTTGTTTGGTTGCTTTTTTTGAGATTTCAACCCTCTGTTTTTACATTTTGCTTGAAATGTTTTTTTTTTCTTGTACGAATAGAAATGACCATAAAACAGACATACACGACAATTATAAATAAATACATTTTAACTGCTGTATTTTTACAATGAGGACACATTTTTGTATGGAGCCCCAACAAGACGAACACTCAACCTAAACACGACAAACTGCCACAAGCCTGGTGATAAACAGTGTGGACATAGACATTGTGTGGTTTGCAAAATAACAAACAAACATGGAGCTGGCGAGGGATTGAAAAAGATAATAAAGAGGGATAAAGTCAAATGGTGGCACTGCCATCACCGGTGTGGGCAGGTCAGTGCACAGGTGCAGGCAGGCTGGTGTAGAGCATGGGAAAGATCTGTAATCATAAAAAGAATAATGGAAAGACAGGTTGACAGGCTTATGAGACAACTGCTGTTCTGAAATGATTACAGGTCATCTAGCTGCTAGATAGATTCTAGCGCATTGATTCAAATTCCCACCTCGACAAGGCACACCTGACAGCGCAAATATGAACAGCAGCAATTTACATTTACATTACCAGGGCCCCCGATCTTTGCCAAGCATTTTGCAAAAAATAATTGTATGCAACGAATCTCCTTCCCTCTACCTGGCTCTTCCACCCCTGTCCCCTCCCCAATTCCAGACACACACAAGCATCACCACCACATACGTAGGTTATAAACCACTGCTTATAGTGTCCAGGTGAGATTGGTGAAATGGCCTTTTCCTGAGCTTCTTTAAGTGTATGTGTGTGTGTGTGTGTGTGTGTGTGTGTGTGTGTGTGTGTGTGTGTGTGTGTGTGTGTGTGTGTGTGTGTGTGTGTGTGTGTGTGTGTGTAATGGTCACAAGAGAGTAAAATTACAGTATTTCCAAAAGTCATATCAAAATTACAAAAGATAAATAAACAACATTTATCTTCAAATGATCAAGGAAAAGATGGGCTCAAACAGCAGCCATCAAGTTCTTTAGTCTCAAAGTGTTCACTCTTACTGTAAATATCAACAAACTTCTTGTTTTATCACACGGTTGTCTCAACCATCCCACAATCTCAGTTGAAATCTGCAGCAAAACATTTGTAATTTTGGTGCTGTTTCCATTCCCATAGTGCTCTCCATGTCGCTGCGGGTTGTGGAAGAGAGGAGGAATCCAATGAGTCGCTGAACCTCCTCTTCATGCCTGAATATTGTAGTCAGGGTTATTGTAGTGCCTACTGCACAGTGCAGTTTCAACAGCCAGGATGTAGTTGACCACATATTGAGCTGACTGTGATATTGTTTCCCACACCAGCACACCAACACTAAGTTTGTTTGACCTTAGGCGTGCCTAGAAGAGGTTATCCACAGACGTTAGTCCTCAATTTCAAGATTGGAATTTGTGATTTGCAGTGTCCATCATAACCATGATGTTCCTTCTGGGATTTAGCCTCGTCTCTTAACCGCATATTTGTATTACCTTTGAGCCTATTGTGTACATAGACCGTGCAAGACTCAATCTACGATTTCCAACAAAACATTTTTTAACACATTTAAATAATGCGCTTCCACATTTCAGTCATCCCAGGTGTTTGCGAGCATGCTATTGTGCATTGCACAAGGCGTCTGATGAGAAGCATAAGTGGCTGCAGCTCAAATCGCCTGCTGCTCTTGAACGTAATGGAAGGTGGGTGATAACTCGCACATTAACCCCCAATGCACCTGAGCACATCTGCTGAGATTTTTTTTTTCTTCTGAAAAGCATGCACAAATATTATGTTGACACATAATGTCAGATTGATAAGGTGGTTTTTGGTTTTTTCCTTATGGCTGGAGCCATAGAACTTCATGCCACATTACTGTGTGAATATGCAGGTTAGGGTATAGTAGCGAGTCACCAATACGGATGATTGTTTTATTTTTGGAATATGACCGCCTGCATTGAGGCTGAAAAAATATATGGAGAGATTTCGAGCTAAGTCCTGTATTTGTGTTTGTATGTAGTAGGCAATGTATAGGCTGACCGTTCAAAATAGTCATATCACATACTAGCAGGGTATGCTCACACATTGTAAACAATAACGAACCATGTTTCCCCCATTGTCTCGGGTCGCTCACCTGCATTTAATTATTTTCATTTGTTCATATTTTCATTTACGGATGCTTTCCGAGGGTTCTGTGATTTTATTTCCTGGTGTATTGGCTTCAATGTCTGTCGGCACGCAAAATTACCGTGCTTCCCCCATTGGCTCGGGTTGCGCACCTGTGTTTATTTTTTTCATTTATTTATTTTCATTTATTTATATTTTCATTTGCGGATGCTTTCTGGTGGTTCTGTGATTTTTTCCTGGTGTATCAGCTTCGATGTCTGTCGGCACACAAAGTTTCAGCTTTCTATGTCACTTGAAACGAAACACTGTTCCATCTTCACAAAGTTATGGTGGCTATATTCGATGAGAGTGTAAAACCAGGCCTTGTGTTGTCATACCAACATGATGGAATCATGTCAGTGCTCTTTTGTGGAGTATTATTGAAAAAAAAATTCTGTAGTTATGGTGTGGGTGTGATACCCAAGAGAGAATGTCACTTTCTTATGTTGGAATCTTTGTAATTGCTTCAGCCGTTATTGTGCTCGGCTGGATGACATTTATCAAGAATTCTGTGGATGAACGAATCAGCGATTTTTGCGATCTCTCGATCTGGTACTTTAGTGATGTATTCTAGCGTCTTTTTTCATTCTTGAAACGTTTGAGAATAAAAGCGAGGGCTTTTAAAAACTTATCTCTTCACTCTATTGCAATTTTTAACTGGGTGTTGGCTTAATGGTTCGGGTGGTGGGCTTGGGATCCTTGGATCCTGAGTTCAAATCCCATTTGGCTGTTGAATTAATACCAGGTGGGGTTGACTCTGCCTGTCATCCTTGGCAAAATGAGTGCCAGCTTGCTGGTATCCTGTGTCAGAGTGGTGACCTGTCCAGGATTGTGTCCAATAGCAAAGGAGACTGCTTAGATAGCACTAATGCGCTGCACAGAGTATGGTCCCGATGGATGGATGGATGCATGGATGGATGGATGGAAGGTACTGATTTTTAATATCAGTCAGTCAGTGAATCATTCGGTGATTCAGTAGTGAGAATGAGCTTTATATTATCATATATTAGTCCAGGACATGCTCATGTTTTTTTTGTTGTTTTTTTCCAATACATATGATTTGTTAGAAAATGTTTGTATTGAGGTATGAAGAAATCAAGAGAAACACCATAAATCCATTCAACATGAAGAGGAATTTTTTTATTGCGTCTGAACCCATGAATGCCTCACCCAGTTCCTCTGAAGACCCCCCCCCCCCCGTTATGTCATCTCACGTGATGCACACTGAACATAGTCACGTGATGCAATGTATTCCATTTAATTATGAATACTTTACAATGAGGCCAGACACCACAGTAATATTATGTGATGTGCCCGTTCATCTGACACGGACAGTTTGAATCACAGTCTGAGGGAGACCAACTGCACCTGCACGCAAACTTTAATAGTTAGTTTTATTGGATACAAAGTTGAAGTTCGTGGAATAACTAGAAAATAGAAAATAACAAGAAGGGCACTGGAAAGAGTGCATGCCTCCTCCAGCTGATTAGTTGACGTTTTTTTATCCCACTGTAAGGCCAGATCTGGTTTTGGACCAAACTAAAATTTATTTGGCTTGTTATTGTCACCTATCCAACTCGTCCACCAAGTTTTATCTGAATCGGTCCATAATTTTTTGAGATATCGTGCTAGATATCATTTTAGCCCTGTCACTCAATGGTAAAGAATCACTTAAAAAAAATTCTTGGATTCGGATTCTCATTCGAATCTTCACCAAGATCGAATCATTTCTTCCTTGTCATACACCCAACTTGCCCACCAAGTTTCGTTGAAATCCGTCCACAACTTTTTGAGATATTCTGCTACATGTCATTTTTGGCCCGATCTCTCAATGGTGAAAAATCACTTTAAAAATTCTCAGATCCAGATCCAGATCTTCACCAAAATCTAATAACTTCATCCACGTCACGTACCCAAGCTCTCCACCAAATTTCGTATGAATTCGCCCACAACTTTTTGAGATATCCTGTTCACAAACAGACAAAAGAAAAAGACGTCGTACAGAGCACGATACTTGCAAAATCCAGCCCCCTCTCCAAAGGTTGCCATGGATACATCAAATTGTCCATTTCTATTCGATTAAAATTGACAATCGTAATCAAAGTTCAGGTCAATCAGATGAAAATTTATTATTTTTCAGATTGAAATTGATGATTTTAGAAGTTTGACCTTGTGTTGACCTTTGACCTTTTGACCTCAAATAGTTGATTTCCCAATTCAGTGACAAAATATGCAAATTCAGTTCCACTTTCAAGTCAATCGGATGAAAAATGACAATTTTAGAAATATGACCTCGATGACCTTTGAGCTTTGACCTCAAAATCAATAGGCTTCTCAGTTGAGACTACCTCTACAACTTGGTAAAGTTTCATGATGATCAGTGTAGAATTGTGACCTTTAGGCAATTGACAAACAGACAGAACAACAATATCGACTGACCAATATGCTTGAAAAATCTTCGATTTTGCAAGGAACAAACGGACAGATAGGGGTGAAACATAACCTCCATCCACCTTCGGTGGGGAAAGTAAGGAACACACCAACAGCAAGGCAGAGGGACACAACAGAGGGAAACTTGGAGGGAGAATGGGAATGGGGAATAATGAGACATTTATATTTTCATTTATATTTTCTTGCCAGGGGGCAAGACCCGATTTCTTGGTTAGGTGTACACGGCGTGCTGTAAAAGGGTGGGGTCATTTTTTTCATTAGTATGGACCCGAACAATCAACTCTCGGGTGGCCACCCCTCTGGGAAATCCACACCGCCCAACAGAGATGCCTTTGTAAGAGTACCCTTTGTTGTAATTGGTATCAAATGTGCCTTTATTGGAAAAAGTGAATTATTAAATTTTCAGTCACAATGTTGTTGCGGTTCTACGAAGCCGGCACTCCCACTCGATTATGGCATACGACATATAGTGGTCCTGAGATAGTTATTTCATAAAAATACGTTTTCGATGGCCCTTCCCTCATGTCGAGTGGGTGTATCGGACAATGCATTGTGAGGGCTTCTTGGCAGTCTCTATTTCTATCCTTCATCAATTTTATTTGCTTTGCTGCACACATGATGTTCTCTTTATGCAAGCATGCGTGCCACATCCGCAGAGTAATAAGAGGCAGCTCATTAGCATATGTCACCAAAACCCCATTCAAACTTCACGCCATTCCCGAACCAGCCATCACCTCAGATCTTCTCCAGACTCGAACCACTATGCCACATAATTCCTATAATCATCACAATGTCCTTGTAAAAAATCCCTGCATCCATGAAGGCTCGCTTCCCTCACCATAACCGTGACGACGCTTCAACCACCTCACCACAACCTCAATGAAATCCGCAAGCAAGTCACCACCCTTATTCTTCTTGCGTAAGGCTTTCCAGCTGCTGGGGTAGCTATCATTTCTTGGAAGCACGACTGTGTCGCTGATGCAGTGCCCCTCTACCAGTGCACACTGGTCCTCATTTTGCTGACCTCGGAAGGATGACAGATTGAGTCAACCCGCTGGTGTATTAATTCAGTGGCCAAAGGGGCTTGAACTCAGGACCCTAGAATCCCAAGCCGCCACCCGAACCACCATGCCAACACCAGGTTTAGTCACCACCTTGGACGCCCACTATTGTCCTTTGAAGATATTGGGGAATCATGGACGCCACCTACCATTACAGATGCTTGTAATTGCAACATTCTGCCATGTGGCTTGAAGTGCAAGTATGCATGAACATCAACATCGCCTGGATAGCCCAAGCGCTCCACTCAGTCACAACCCCGATTTGGTGTCCAGCACATGTTCATGGCCGGAAAGCACACCCAGAAGCCTGCACCCCATGTTAATCTCGGAGCTGGGGGCAAATGAAGCCATTTTTGGCATCAGGTCCTCGCAGGTCAGGCGAGATTAAATCTTTGACTTGCGACAGGTACAGAGTAAACAACTACCGAGGGGTGACACTACTCTCAGTGCTGAGAATATCTTTATTCCGAGAATTCTTGATAGGGTTCGCCACCATCTGCTTGAGCACCAGCGTCCAGAGCAGTCAGGCTTTACACCAAAGAGGTCAACGATTGACCGTATCCTTGCTGTTTGGGTCCTCGCCGAATGCAGACAAGAGTTTCGGCAGGGGCTGCTTGCAGCCTACGTTGATCTCTGTAAAGCATTTGATTCAGTGAATCGGGATGTCCTCTGGAGAATTCTCTGTCTTCGTGGGGTGCCACCAAAACTGATCGATCTGATGTTTTAATTGTATTCTGGTGCTGAGAGTGCTGTGAGATGTTGTGATTCCATCTCTGACTTATTTCCAGCTGTTACTGGAGTTCGTCAGGGGTGTGTACTGGCCCCCACACTTTTCAGCACTTGTATGGACTGGATTTTGGGGAGGATGTCAGGGAGATCAAGCTGTGGTGCATCATTTGGGAATGTCAAGATCTCTGATCTTGATTTCTCAGACGATGCAGTCATCTTTGCAGAGACACTGGATATCATTTTGGGGGCCCTCGAGGTGCTCAATGAGGAGTCAGAGCCGCTGGGATTACGGGGTTCCTGGGTCAAAACTAATATCCAGGCTTTCATTGACATCTTGGATGCTGCTATCTTGCCTGTACCTGTTTATGGTGAGGATGTTAAGGTCAAGGAGAGATTCACTTATATTGGCAATGATAGTCATGTGTTCACTGGCTGTGAGCCAGAGGTCAATCGATGGCTGGGTCGGGCTTGGTGAGTCATAGATTCACTGGATCATGGGTTGTGACACTGCCGGTACCTGTGCAGGAAGACAAAAGTCTGAGTCTTCAGGTCCTTGGTGCTTCCAGTCTTGCTCTATGGATGTGAGACTTAGAATCTGACCAGCGATCTGAGATGGAGACTTTTAACTTCTTCGGTACCAGATCTCTTCGGAGAATCCTTGGCTATTACTGGTCAGATTTTGTGTCCATCGAGCAGTTGCTGAGAAAGACTCAAATGAGATTTGTTACCTGTATAGTCCGTGAACGTCAGCTGCGGATATATGGACGTGTGGGCTCGTTTTCCCGATGCTGATCCTGCTCACCGGATTCTCTCAGTGAGGGAGCCTCATGAGTGGAGGAGGCCAACGGGCCATCCACGTGTCTCGTGGTTGCAGCAGGTTGATCAGTATCTCAAGGAGATGGGGATGGGCCAGGAATCTGCCTGGGGGATGGCCAGACGGAGGCCCCTGGAGTACTGGCGGAGAGTGAATGCAGCGACGCACTGCTCCGGCGATGCTCCCATACCTGACGTGACTTGTCCTCCCAGGGGCAGGGCTAATCCTTGGAAAAGCATCCCTGCTCCAATGGGATCACTGGGAAATGCCTCCCGACCATCTTGATCCGAATTTGGCTTCTTATCTCGTCAGACGTCTGTCTATTAGTCCATGAGCCAGACATCAAAAATGAAGTGTTGACTACCAAATTGAGGGACTAAAAGCCACTATGCTTTTCAGTTACCTTGATGTCTGTAGAGTATGGCATCGTGTGATGGACGCTTCTCATGCCCAGCTTAATGGTATTTTGGCGGCCATCTTAAAAAATGGCCACCACTTTTCAATGACCTTGATATATGTCAGTAAATTGGCCATATCTCCGCAATGGCTTAACATAAACACATGATGTCACATTCATATGATTCAGCATAAAATTCTGCATCTTTTGGTGTGTATTTTGTTCAGTAATGTTAATTACTTTTTTTATTTATGAACACAAATGTGAAAAAGTCACGTTTTTTTTTTCATTTTTTTCCACATTTTTTCACCTATAATCACCATATACATCAAAGTTTACTTATTTCAGGGTATTTATGCATGACTTGGTTATTAAACATTGATATTAGTGATATAAAGTCCGAATTATACCATTGTTTCACTTTATATAACTAAGAATTGAATCAAGTATAACGGCTAATTGCAGTGTTAGTCATTACGTTTGTCCAATAATATCAGTGTAATTTCTGTTCAAGATGCTCATATAAGATGTAACTTATATCGGTAAGCATTTCTTACACCTTTTTGGATATGTTCACAGGGTCAATGATGATACCTTTACGTTTTCCCCTGCTGAACAGGTCTATATAAAAATATGAACAAGCTACCACTTTTGCAGTATCAGCTGTTTTATATTTTGATTACGTTTCACCACATATTGTACATCTGAATAATATGATATAGACTGTATCATCGTTTCATAGAAAGTAAGAATAATTCTAATTGATTTTTATCAGTTATTTTCTTGCATGAAATTAGTTTATTATATGAATGCTAAACAGCATATTGTCAGAATAGAAAGTACACGTATGTGAGATTGCTATTAGTCATCGTCTTCACTGTCACACATATCTGCTGCATCCTGGTAGTGGTCATCACTGTCTTCATCAACCATATTAGCACATTTCATAAGCTCACATGCTGCTGTACACCTGATTCCATTCAACATGCATGTGCATTGTGATGGTCGGCATGCTCGAGTGCATCTGCATGAAATGAGATCTATGACCATTTCAGGTGCTGGTGAAGTGGTCATCCAGTTGATCATGAGAGATCCGTCCTGACATTTGGCCCAACCATGACCCTCTGTAGGATCTGGAATGGCAGGGGAATTGTCTAAGCTCCTCCTCCATATTGCAGTCCGGTAGTTTGCCCGGTGTGTGTGTTGGAGGAGGGTATTTTCACATGCTGGCAGCTGGGCAGAGTCAATTTCCCCTCTGTGGCAACGGAAAATGTCATACCTCAGTTCATTTACTTCATGCACTTTGGAATTTCTGCTGTACAGCTTGCAAGTGAACTCTTGAATGGTATTAAACACTTCTGAAGACAAATCCCATTGGCTTCCTAGTGAAGTAAATGCATCCCTGTACTTCTCATTTGGGTGATGAGTTTCAGTCCTTTGAACTTTCCCTGTCCTGCCAGTGCACTCACTGTGTCACAGCCAGTCCAAGGGTGAAGTCCTAACAGTGCAGTGCACACTTCATCTCCAAGTGCAGTGGCTAATCGTGAGATGTTGACAAGCCTAAGACGAGTTTTGTTTCCACGCCTTATAAACATTTCACTATTGATTTGCCTGCACAGACCAAGAGCAATGACGAACACATCTGTGTCATCTACTATTATGAGTAATGCAGGATAACTCACTGAAGCATTCTTGGCATGTAATAAGAGCCGAGTGTCTGCCTCCTCTTGGTCTGATTTAAGAGCTTCTGTCTCCTCATGGCTCTCTTGGGTGAACTTGATACATTTTTCACCACATGTGACAAACATTGTTTTGTTACTAAAGGCCCGGTCACACCTTGACGTTTTAGCCAGCGATGGCAACGTATTAAAATGTATGTAAAACGCTGGCTGACGTTGAACTTTTGATGTTTTTTTTTAAAGATTCGGACGTATTCATAGCGACTTGGTCTTATGTATAACATATTAGTAATGGACACAGAACGTTTCGTTGTGTTATAGATAACTTATACCAACGAATGCTGAACCTGTTGTCAGCCTACACAACCGATGCCCAACGATAGTGTAACTTAGGCATAGCGCGTTGCACGCATCGCCGACGATGTCGTGACGTAGCCTATTAAAAGGCTGACGCACAACGATTCGAATCATAACTGCCGTAGAAATGGAAGTGTCAACATCGCGGTCACACCTTGGCGATCTTGCCAGCGTATGCCGACCTAAGAAAATGTGTCTAAAACGTTGGGGCACGTCAAATACGGTATGAGTAAGTTTGGTATACGTGAGTAGAACGCTAAAGTACGCTATCATACGTCGTAGTAAGTAGAGTACGTCAAGAAATTTTAAACATGTTCAAAATTTTACGACCTACTCGGCGTATGACACACGTTCCGCATGCGATGGGGATAAGTTTTACACACGATATGTAGACGCTTACACACGTCCACAAACGCTACTTATAAGCTACTCATAAGTCGAAACACGTCGCGGTAATGTCTTTTTTACGCGAAACTTATTTCTAACTTATGTTTGACGTGCTTTGAACCAATTCTTTACATAGTCCCAACACACATCGACGTATGTAGACGTATTCCAATGACGTCTTCCGGTCGACAAAAAAATAAATTAACGTGTTTCTAGCTTACAACTGCCATATAAAGACGTGTTCCCAGCGGTTTTGGGAATTGGTATATAAAAATGCTGCTCATAAAAGGGGAACCCAACAGTGTTTTCGAGTCCTTTTTGAGTCGATGTCCATGTCAGCAGTAACAGTATCAGTATCAGTATCAGTATTAGTATTAGTAGTAGTTTGTTCATGTTGGCAGTAGTAGGTGAGTGTGAGTGTGAGGGGGAGGGTGTGGGTTATGATGGATCGTCCTTGCGTCCGCGTGTCCACGGGTAGGAGACATCTTTTCACCATTGTTCGAAGTTCTTCGCGGCTAATTTTTTATGGGGCTTTTTCAACAATGAGCTATAGCTTGTTTTTACGATATAGGTCTATTCATAACGGGTTGGACAAATGCACAATGAACTAATAATGTGCATAGAGCGCTTTGATTACTTATAGATACGATATACCAATGAATAATTATCGTGAAGCCGGCGTTCACAAACTATGCCCAACGATAGCCTAACTTATCCATATCGTGCGGCAGTTTATCTTTGGCGGTGATGTAGGGTTTGCTATTCATAGGCTGCCACTCAACGATTTAAATGGCTGCATCTCCACTATTGAAAGTAGACGCTTGCGCTCAACACTTGGATTTTTTTTACACTCAACGACTTTTAAACGGTACCACTCAACTATTTTCATTGTTTACAATGAACGATTTAAATTGCTTTCACTCGCCTTTGTTTTTTGACGCTGGGGTTTGGAAATTTGAAGCGTTTCTTCTGAACGTGTTAAAACGCTCAAACTCGACTATTTTAAATAGACGCTGCTGATGGACAATTGGAATCATAGCCAAGCTAGACATCGAAGTGTGAACATCCTCGTCATGCCGAAGAAAAGTTTGAAGAATGCTGCAAATAAGTGTCCTGGCTGTGGCCGTGGACGCTGAAGCAAGGACGATCCATTATACCGACGTCTTTCAGCCTATGAGTAACTTAAAAGTAACGTCTGTCGATGTGTGGCAACGATCGCGTAACGTGCCAACAACACGTTAATCATAGGTTAGAAATAAGTTTCGGGTACGCTAAACATTACCTCGGCGTGTCTCAACTTATGATTAACTTACAAGTAGCATGTGTTGACGTCTGTCAACAATCGCAGACCGTGCATACAACTTGTGGCCAGCGTAGCGGAACGTATGAGTCATACGCCGGCATACGTCGTGAAATTTCAAGCATGAAAAAATTTGAGGACAACCAAAAAGTACAACGTTTAACGCCAACGTACAACGACGTATGGCAGTGTTTTTCAGCGTGCTCTCAATGGTATCAAAACTTACCCATAATGTATTCAACGTGTGCCAGCGTTTTAGAAAAAATATTCAAAAATCGGCATACGTTGGCTAAAACGTCAAGGTGTGACCGGGCCTTAAGTTGTTGTCTTCGCTTGGGATCTTTCCAGCTGTCCACTAGAAACTGTATCAGGTGGTTCTTACTCTCCGCACAGGCCAATAAGCTTCTCCATTTTTTTATTTTATGTCCTGGTTGTATCTGACTAAAGGTTATTCCTTCCTGTGAACACTAGGGTGCTTCATAATAGGGGTAAAAAAAATAAAAGTATGAATATTCATTCTCCCTGGGTGTGCCTTCGTTCCATTTGATAGTAAAAACATACCCATAAAATATGAAACAGATTGGGGGATGTTTAGGGGTTCCTCAAGTTGGCACAATATTGTTGAAATTTGCCAAACTCTAACTGACAACTTGCCGTCGAATGTGCACAACGCAGTACACTTCACAATTAATATGGTTGTTTGATATTTTCAAAAACCACAGCAGTCATATCGGATGAAAGAATAGTTTTTCCAAGGAGACCGAGATGAGCTTTTTGACATTGCAGTGCAAAATGCCCTCTCCATAATGGACATAATTGTGCCAACTTGAGGAACCCCTAAATATCATGGAATTTTGTTCATTTTTGACCTATAAATTCTTATGGGGTATTGGAACAAAGGCAAAATCAGGGAGCAGCAAAAATCAAACTTTCATTTTTTTGGAACACCCTAGTGAACACGTTGACACGTTCAGCAGATTTGATTGAGTGCTCTCTGTACACATCAAATACTACATCAGTTCTACTACTTCCATGGCTGGTATGGAGTATCTGTACTAAAACACAATCAGACAGCTCAGCAAAGGTGTGATTCTCTCCATGCATCTTCTGAATGAGCCCCATTGCATCAATCAGTGTAGCATTTGGTTGAGGAAGTTCTTCAGTGGCTGATACTTTTGTCTCCAGATGCTTTGCGATGACAGCTTTATTGGTTTTCTTCACTGTACCATCACAATTTGCAAGTGCCCATGGTAGAAGACCAAGAGGGTGACACAAAACTTTGCACATATCTAGTTTTCTGTTCTGGGCAATGAGGATCATGTTGCCAAACAATCTCCTATCAGCTCTCAAGATTACTTCTTGAGTTGATCCTTTCACTGGCTTCTTATTCACTGAAGAAAACATTTTCAGCATAAGTTTTTTCAGTGTGTCATAGAACCCATCACCCTTCTCAAGTCTCTGCACCCTGAAATTCTGGTAGGCTTCTTCTCCTTTCTCCTGGACCTTGAAAATGTCATTAGATATTTCAGGAGTGGCCTCTGCTCCAGTGGACAGGTTAATGAGATCTGATGGATCCTGATGAAAAGGATTTGACCAACTGTTCTCCAACAGATCAACATCATTGATGTAACATCAGACTCATCTCGCTTGATTTGTGAATGCTGTAAATCTGTTTGACTAAGTCCTCCACATCTAGCAGATACATGTTCACGCAGTTGCCTCGATGCCATAGCTCGATGTTCAGCTGTAAGATAATACCTGGCAACAGTTCCTGGTTTCAGGCTGAAGCCACATGTTCCTCCTGCAGTCTGGGTGTCCTTATTGACAGTCTCTTCAGTTGTTTGATCCACTGCTATTCGACCAAATTGATTGAAGCTGCTTAGCTGAACTGAAAATCGACCCCCAACAAAGTGAGCATACAACTCTGGGCTTGTCTTCTGAAGTTGGCACATCTAGGCATAGTAGACTGTAAGATACCTTGCATAATTGGTTTTGTCCATTGCAAAACACCATGGAATCATTTTTCTGATGCATGCAAGATGTAGTTGCCAGTCACCTTCTCTGTCGGCACAAAGAAGCCCAAGTAAAATTTCGATCATTTCCACATATGTCATCCAAAATGCTGCCAATGGGCCTTTATCAGTTTTCAGAACCTTTAAGTAAGCACTGAATATCTGCAAAATTCTGTTGCATGATTCATCCTTAACTGCAGCATCATAAGTTGCTACACATGTGTCATTACATAGCTTGTGGACTGCCTGGATGGTGTGATTTAACTTTTCAAGATCTTCAACATGATTCTCTTCAAGCCAGTGTACAAAGCTTCTCCATATTAACGTCATCATTACTTCGTAGGTGAGTTTGTGGAAACGCACTGCCCGGTTGTACTGCTTTCCTTCAAGGACTTTATTTATAGATCCTTCAGCAATGACTCCTGCTTCCACAGCCAGGTCACGTAGCCCCGCATCTCCAAAGAGCTTGCCAATTATGGACAGAAAATTGCACATCACATGAAAATTTCCGAGCATCAGAACAATGCTTCCATATTTACCTGGATATTTCCAAGCCACTTCTGTTGCTTTGGCATATAAAGCTTGATCCATTACTACTGCTATGTTTTGGAAATGAAGCGACTTTTGGATATTTTGTGACTGATACATAATTTCTTGAACAGTTGCCATTTCTGTAGCTGGGGCATTTATAGTTGGGAGGTAACCCACAGTGTCTTGTGTAATTACAATATCTCTTCTGGTTTGTATATTAAATCCAGTCCATGAAGCGATCGTCTGATTGTCAGTCTCTTGTTCCCGTGCGATCATCCAAAGGTGATTCTTTTGTGAAGCTTTCAATGTTGCATTATTTTCAGGAAGTTCAGTCACTGGTAGGGATGGTGGTGTGGTCCTTCTCGTTTTCCAGAGATATAATGAGGAAGCTGTCTCTCATTTGGATAGATTGATCTCCTTTTGTCTTTCTTGTTTACCGTCATAACTGCTTTTTGTGGCTGACATGATGATGATGATGTTGGCTGAATGATTATGCCATTCACACGATGAGAAGTTCCAGCTCCACTCAGTACTTCCTCCTGTCTATCGATGTTGTCAAATGACAGTACAGTTGGGATGAAGGAATGTATATTGGAAGGAAGAGGGAAATGATCATCTTCTGCACTCTTTAGCTTTTCAATACATAGTGCAGTTTCAATCTCCTCTAAGGTGGAGTAAGAAGATGCATGTCTCAGCCGGTTCATGAATTTGATCAGTTCCACATTTCCTGTCAGAGTCTTTATAACCCATGAAATCAAAATATGCTTTGAGGTGATTACTTTGCCTGCTGATACAGCTGTGACAATGTATTGGGCAATGGACCATGAAAGCCTCTAATTACGGAATAATGCTGCATTCTTACCATTAAGTAAGAGATTCAGGAACTGCACAAGACGATCAGGGAAGGATATGTATGTGATATTAAGTTCCCGAGGGTCATGGGGCCAAGGCTGCTCTTTGATTCCACATTTTACTTGTTCATGTAAAAGCTGGGCTACTTGAGTTATCATAGATTTTAGATCTTGCTGCTTCACAAGAATGTCATATTCTTCCTTTAACGGAACAAAGTCAACTGCAATGGAGTCTACTGTCAAGTTGTCTGGCCTTGTATATAGTCTGTGGGAAACTGTAAAGAAATGCAAAGAATCTCCAAACTCTGCATAGAGATTGCGTCGCATGTGATTTTTGGTTGCCTCTGTAAACTTCAAACCCATTACTTTCCATGAAGTATTACAACTTTGGCAGTGAGATCAGACAGTGCAACAATACGAGGGTTTGAGAAGACATCTGTACGGATATATTCACACACCTTGTTAAATGCAGCCCTCTCCTGTTTTTGGTAAGGATTGTCTGCACCACTGCATTCAGAAGAGATTCTTTCAGTTTGTCCCCTCGTATAATTCCTGTAACATGTTTTGTGATAATGTGCTTCAGTAGCAACAATATCTCAAGCAGTAATAGATAAAATTCTGTCATCCTGAAGTTCAGTTGCAATATCACGAATGGTTTTGTCAGCCCTTAGCTCAACTGCTGGCTTCAATGGTTCCCGACTATTAGTTCCTTTAATGTATTTGCTCTTGCTTTGGCAAAAGATGCATATCGTATCGTATACTCTTGATTGTGTACTCGATGCTTGCCTTGTTGAATGTCACGTCCTCAAAGAGTCTTGTTCATTTATGTACTCTTGTTTCTTCACAATTAAAAGTTTATTTTTATGGGTGAAATTGGATCTGCAATCCCTGTGATATTTAATATTAGAAAAGTTGGTTTCATTGTTTTCAGCAGTATGGATAATTGGCTGAAAATGTTGAATCTCAACAGCTTGGCACAGGGTTTTCCATGATTCTTCATCTCTGGGGGATGATAAATCAAAGTGGAGATTTTCCCCCACATATAATGCATGTACTGCTCTCTGTTTTCAAACGTTTCGGCTCAACTTCATTTTCTGCCATGCTGATATGGTAAGTGGCAACAGGTTTCTGAAATATTAAAAATAAATCAGTTCCAGAAGCTGCAATCATATGTTTTATCAACAATGCTATGTTATTTTAGAGGTCCTTCCAGGGGTTTTTGCTTGGATCCCAAATATTTAAAAAAACAGGACACATATGACAATATTTGGATGAAACAGCAGTTTTAACAATGATAATGAAATATATTTTGTTGTTTATATCTGGTAATATTATAAATACCACAATCATTTGAAATAGCACAAATCATGTAGCCTGTATACACATGTATTTCTGCAAATTTAGTACACGGTTTTATTTACTTAACTCATGGTTGGCACTTTTGGCTCCCAACAAGTGCACTAAAGGGGTTGTACTGTGTAATATTTACATTTCAGTTGTTAGCTCATCTTGAAACATCTCACACACCCCATTTGGCTGCCTCACTTCTGTGACCTAAATTCTGTTAGTTGGTTACATGCTGTCATCATTTCTATTTTTAGCACAGCTTCACTGAATGACTATCTCAAAGGTTACAGTGATGAGGGGACCAGATCAAATATAATTTTTTTTTGATTACTTTAACACATTTATCTATTAATTAAATATGAAAGCAGCCTAATCCATGGGTTAACATATTGAAAATAAAATTGACCCTATAAAACTGTTAAGAAAAGTATTAAAAATGCAAAATAATATGAAAAAATAATTGATCAAAACAATTTAATTAATTTAATTGAAAGCAAGTCAAAATATTAGAAAAACCCTACTGAATAGTTACCTTCGCATTTTGCGAAAGGTTATGTTTTGGTCGCTGTGTATTTATTTATTTGTGAATATGTGTGGTTGTTTGTTATTCGCATAACTCAGAAAGTATTAAACCGAATTGCATGAAAATTGATGGGATGATTCGTGATTATCCAAGGACGATTTGATTCGATTTTGGGAGTGATCGAGTCAAAGGTCAAGGTCAAGGTCATGAAAAGGTCAAAAACAAACTTTTGAGCATAACTTCCTTCATAAGACAGCTATCGACATGCAACGAATGCCATATTGTTCCATGACGAAATACCTTTCGGGTACGTTGTGTCAGATTTGACGTGACATCATCAGAAGTGCGTCAAAATGACGTCACAAGATGACCTAAATTTTCAATTTTCGACCTCATCAGTTTTGATCATACCGTTTTGTAGGACTTACCTTAAGGACGTCACACACCAAATTTGACGTCGTTCGGACTGACCGTTATGACGTCATTGACGTTTGAACATAACGTTTTTCAATTGTGGCTAAAATGTCCTGATATTTTATATTCAAATATCGATATAATTTGTAAAGGAAATTCTCCCAAATCCAAGCATTATGATCAGTACCAAAATATCTGCTTATTTATGAACAGGTTTTGCAAATTAACTCTATGGTCAAGGTCAAGGTCACACTCAAGGTCAAAATATACTTGTAGGCATAACTTCAGATCTAAGAGAGCTATTGACATGAAACCAACGTTAAAATGTTCCATGAAATAAGAGCTTTCAGGATGGTAGTCCGCGATTGGTAGTGACATCATTGGAAGTGCGTCAAAATGACGTCACAAGATGACGTCATTTTTAAACTTTCGATTTTTTTCAGTGTTTATCATTCCATTTTGTTGGACTGCCCTCAATGACATCTAACACCAAATTTGACGTCCATCGGACTGATGGTTGTGACGTCATGGACGTTTTTAAATGACGTTTTTCAAATGTGCCCGGAAAAAAGTAGCGGCGGCGAAGGTATACACTCTACCGAGTGCCCGTTCTAGTTGTTAATGAATTATATAGCTCCCCTGAACTGAGATTACAATGTTACAGTGATAATACTGGACGAAAAAGACAACTCATGCGAGATTTGACTGTCATGTATATGTTTCAATTCCTTGCTATATGATTTGAAAGAGTGCTATGATTAGGACTCTACATCACTAATATTAATGTCAAATAACCAAGTCATGCATAAATACCTTGAAATAAGTAAACTTTGATATTTATGGTGATTTTAGGTAAACAAATATGGAAAAAAATGTTACAAAATGCCACTTTTTCACAACATTTGTGTTCATAAATAAAAAGGTAATTAACATTACTGAACAAAATACACACCAAAAGATGCAGAATTTTATACTGAATCATATGAATGTGACATCATGTGTTTATGTTAAGCCATTGTGGAGATATGGCCCAATTTACTGACATGTATCAAGGTCATTGAAAAGTGGTGGCCATTTTTTAAGATGGCCGCCAAAATACCATTTAGCTGGGCATGAGAAGCGTCCATCACATGATTCCATACTCTACAGACATCAAGGTAACTGAAAAGCATAGTGGCTTTTAGTCCCTCAATTTGGTAGTCACATCTGGTCTGGCTTATGGACTATATAAAATAACCTACAAAGTAGTTCTGTTTTGTTCTTGGCATTGGAGAGTTCTGGGAGAGAGACACTTCTGGCTTGATCGGCAGTACGGGGCAGAAGGCGGAGTTGATCAGGTGGAGCAGAGGGCTGGGTAGGCAAGCAAATCAAGTGCCAGACCGATCACAGTTATCAGACCATTAACAGTTACACTTAGACTTTCTCACACTTCATCAGTAGGCTATCTTCTCACACGGTCTGTCTCTTCTCTTCTGTCTCGTCTGCTGAGGATGCAAAAGAGCAATCAGAGCGACCCCACAAAGAAACACCTCTTCCCATTTTTCCTTCTCTGCACCTCATTTGCGTTCCATTGCACCTCCTCAAATCATGCACTCGAGACACCCCCAGTTTTCTTCCCTCCTCCCCCCTCAGAAGAGACTGGCAAGCATGGGCCCATCGGCCACTCCAGGTACAATAGAGGTCGCCAACACCTCATACTTTCTCTTTCTGCCTCTTGCTCTCTAACTTTCCTCAGGGTATGTTTCTGATTGCGCCTGTTTTGGGTTGTGTAAAGTTTAAGATTGTAGAAGTTTTTTTACATCGGTATAAGTCTGCACCGTGTCCTTGTCCTTTGTAAATATTTGCATGTCCTTTTGTTTCATTTATCATGGAGTAGGGTAGTATTCCATATAGAGCGATGATATGGGGAAAAATATTCTATTTGCGAGTGCAGAATATATGTCCATTCCTAAACTTGTCAGAACATTATTTGAATTATGTATGCCTCTCGTCTCCTGCTCCATTGATTATACGTTCTGTGTGTTAGCTCTTATACCAGCATCGGCAATGTACACAAAAAAACCTGATAATCCTTTTGGAAGTACAAGGAAATACCATTTTTGTAATACCTTATAAGTTTTTTTTTCAGTACTTATTTCATGTTCTAAACAGCTCCAATAAAATATAACATTTTCATGTGTACAAGCTTAAGAAACAGGTTTATTGTCTTAGAATGTCACAAAATGTACTTAATGGGTTGCACACTTTTGGTCCAGTTGCACACATTCGTGTGGATTTCCGAGAGGGGTGGCCACCCTAGAAGTGTTTGTTCGGGTCCATATTAATGAAAAATAATGGCAGCACCATTTTACAGCCGAGGGTGTCCACTTCACCCTCCTCGGCACCCGGGTAAGGGGAGAAAAGTGCCAACACAGCATGAAGAAGGGACAAACTGGGGATGAAACAGCAATGGAACACAAAACAGAAATGTGCGTGGAGGGAGATGGGATCAGAAACACAACTTCCTAGAAGGGCACTCGGTAGAGTACATATCTCTGCCACGCAATGCCTGATCCACAAAAACATATCGGGCCCAATACATTCTTAAGATATCGTGCTTTGTATCGTTTTTGGCCCTATCTCTCAATGGTGAAGAATCACTTTAAAAAACATCATCAGATCCGGATCTGGGCTCGAATCTTCACCAAAATCGAATCAATTCTTCCTTGTCACACATCCAACATGTCCACACAATTTCGTCTGGATCTGTCCACAACTTTTTGAGATATCCTGCACACAAACAAACAATCAAACAGACAAACAAACAAGCAGTCATAGACTGGTACTTACGAAATCATCAACTTGACCTCTGACCTTGTCTGATAAAAGCTGTCTCTAGAGAAGGTAGCGACGCAAACCAGAAGTTTCTACGATGATTCTGTACCAAACCATCAAAAATCATAACGTCGACCGAAGCAAAAATCTCCATTTCTCCACGCAATTATTTAATATTATTTTACTAAAGTCACAAAACCGTAATATTCGGCCATCCACCAACAATCTTTACATAATCTGACGGCTTAGCGAGTCAAGCATGCGACGATAACCTTTATTAGGATAAAAAATGACTTTAAAACACCATCTTTATCGAAAACACCGTCAGCGCGCACACGCAAAACCTTTACGTGGCTCAATGATTCGTCTGCTCGAGTGCGCTGCACCACGTGACGAGCCGTGACGCGGCGAGTGAAATATTTTTATATAAACTTAAAACGTCTCCAAAACATCTGATTTTTACCAGAATTTCGACAACCGAGTGTTAAGCATCCGAAGCGATCGCAAAAACCGGAGACAAAATTAAAATCGAAGTTAAAACGAACTCGTAACGTCGACCGAAGCAAAAATACTCCATTTCTCCACGTGAATTTACAGAATTATGTTTGACCTCACTGTGACCTTGACCTTTGACCGATTTTGACCAAAATCTAATCAGCGCAAGCCATCACCCTCTTGAATCACGTGGTGTAATTTGACATTGGTAGCTTCTTCCGTTCTCGAGTTATCATGCCTACAAACAAACAAACAAACAAACAAACAAACACACAAACACACAAACAAACAGTGGACGGAAGTCATCAATATACTAACGAAATCTTTAGATTTCGTAAGTAACAAATGAAATTGCTCGTTGAGCAAGGAATTGCTGGAATAACTTTGTCATATCTCCATGATCTCTGAAAAAACAAAAACCTGGAAATCAATTTGGTTTTTATAAGTCGATAGTGCTACTGTTTAATGAGTTTATAGCACTTAGTTTGGTCATGATCATAATTTGGAAGTCAATCGGACTTGAAATTGCGTTTTTATCGCAAATTGAAAGTTTTGACCCGACCCCCCCTGACATTCGACCCCTGACCGCAAAGAAGGGTGTTGGTGTGATACCCCAATGAGACATATGGTTGGATGCAGAATTGGAAGATGCACATTTTGGATTTGGATTGAAGTTGATACGACCATTTTAGCAGACGTTATTGCGAAAATAATAATTTCGGTTTTTCGGTGACATTGACCTTGACCTTTGACGAAGATTCACCAAAAACGACAAGTGTCTAAGTTGGACCATGGCCGATGTCTGTACCCAGTTTGGTCATGATCGCTGAAACGGTGTGGCCGCTACAGGGTAAACAAACACACAAGCAAACAGACAGACAGACACACAGAATGACACACACAACCGACCAACATAATTGCCAAAATCCAAAGGATTCTGGCAATGAACAAACAGACAGACAGAAAGGGGTAAAAACAACCTCCTTCACCTTCTGTGGCGGTGGTTGAAAAGAGTGGTGGGTTAATTGGAGAGAGTTAATGAAAGAAGAAAAGATCATTGGTATTGATGGAAAATGAGCTGAGGGGAACGAACAGCCATCTTGAAGCCCTGGAGGGAAGAATGAAATTGAGTGATGAAATTGGTTTGACACCGTGCATTGTGCCACACAGCTATGGATTACCTTATCAATGGGGGGCAAAAGCATGATCTGTGCTGCCATAGTAAATGTAAATGATCAGTTTTAGTTGTATCGGTTTACATCTCATCGTTTTTTTATTTACCATTGAGCTTCAGTGTGTCTGTCCAGGCGATACTTCAGGATTTGTTACCTGCATAGTCCGTGAGCATCAGCTGCGGCTATAGGGACATGTGGCTCGTTTTCCTGACGCTGATCCTCACCAGATTCTCTCAGCGAGGGAGTCTCGTGAGTGGAGGAGGCCAATGGGCCGACCACGTGTCTCGTGGTTGCAGCAGGTTGATCAACATCTCAAGGAGATAGGGATGGGCCAGACATCTGTCTGGGGGATGGCCGGACGGAGGCCCCTGGAGTACCGGCGGAAGGTGGACGCAGCGACGCGCTGCTCCAGCGCATGCTCCCACACCTGACCTGACCTGTGCTTCATGTCTCAGCTTTCCAAATGTTGTGTTCCTTGAGGATTGTCAGCAAAGATAACGATTTGTTAACAAAGACTTCCTTCCTCCTTCCTTCACTTCCTTCCTCCAGGTATTCTTCCTCCAGGTATTCAAGGCAGCTGTTCACAATCATCTCAGATCATCTCCCATCCAAAACCACGATCTTTTCCACCCACTTTTAACCCCTCCCCAAGACTACTTCTTCCCAAATTTCCAGTTTTTTTCTTCCTAATAATTAAATGTATCCATCTTGTCCACCCTGCGTCTTCCCCTGCCCTTCATTTCTCCTCCATATGCCTTGACGTTTTTCCAAGTCTTCCCTCTATTTTGTCCCTCAACCAAGCTGTTGGTGTGTTTCTCACGATCTTTGTACTGTTCATTTTGTTCTGTTTCGCTCTGATCTGTTATATGTTCTCACTCCTCCATGAGCCTCGACTTCGCAAACCAAAAAAAAAAAAAATAGTGAGAGACTGGAGGGAGATGTGAGCGAGAAAGGAACAAAAGTCAAAGATGTCAGGAAGAACCTGCATGGATAGATTTCAGCAGTGACTCCACCAGATTTGAACTCAGCAACATGTAGTCATAGATATAAAGCTGGAGTCAATATTTTTACAACGAAAAAATTCTTCCTCCAAAACAAGCAACGAACAAAGGAGTTGTGTGTCGAAACAATGGAGGCCTTTCAGTGGTGTCCCACAATGTTGGTTGAAATCACTTCCCTGGCAACGTCATAGCGTCAGTCGCTCTCTAAACAATCCAGCATGGTTATCTCGTGATTCACTCACTGCAATCCAAGGTTATGCTAATTCTTGGGCCTTGTTTACCTTTTCTTGCTTGTTTCGCTCACCCAGGACGGATTCCAACTGGAGTTCGTTTGTGGTGATATTAACGTGAGCGGTACAACATTGTTTTCAGTGATATTAACATGAGCGGTACTTCAATGTTTTCAGTGATATTAACGTGAGCGGGACTACATTGTTTTCAGTGATATCAACGTGAGCGGTACAACATTGTTTTCAGTGATATTAACGTGAGCGGTACTTCAATGTTTTCAGTGATATTAACGTGAGCGGTACTTCAATGTTTTCAGTGATATTAACGTGAGCGGTACTTCAATGTTTTCAGTGATATTAACGTGAGCCGTACTTCATTGTTTTCAGTGATATTAACGTGAGCGGTACTTCATTGTTTTCAGTGACATTAACGTGAGCGGTACTTCATTGTTTTCAGTGATATTAACGTGAGCGGTACTTCAATGTTTTCAGTGATATTAACGTGAGCGGTACTTCAATGTTTTCAGTGATATTAACGTGAGCCGTACTTCATTGTTTTCAGTGATATTAACGTGAGCGGTACTTCATTGTTTTCAGTGATATTAACGTGAGCGGTACTTCATTGTTTTCAGTGATATTAACGTGAGCGGTACTTCAATGTTTTCAGTGATATTAACGTGAGCCGTACTTCATTGTTTTCAGTGATATTAACGTGAGCGGTACTTCAATGTTTTCAGTGATATTAACGTGAGTGGTACTTCAATGTTTTCAGTGATATTAACGTGAGTGGTACTTCAATGTTTTCAGTGATATTAACGTGAGTGGTACTTCAATGTTTTCAGTGATATTAACGTGAGCGGTACTTCAATGTTTTCAGTGATATTAACGTGAGCCGTACTTCATTGTTTTCAGTGATATTAACGTGAGCGGTACTTCATTGTTTTCAGTGATATTAACGTGAGCGGTACTTCATTGTTTTCAGTGATATTAACGTGAGCGGTACTTCAATGTTTTCAGTGATATTAACGTGAGCCGTACTTCATTGTTTTCAGTGATATTAACGTGAGCAGTACTTCAATGTTTTCAGTGATATTAACGTGAGCCGTACTTCATTGTTTTCAGTGATATTAACGTGAGCGGTACTTCATTGTTTTCAGTGATATTAACGTGAGCGGTACTTCATTGTTTTCAGTGATATTAACGTGAGCGGTACTACATTGTTTTCAGTGATGTAACGTGAGTGAAACTTCATTGTTTTCAGTGATATTAACGTGAGCGGTACTACATTGTTTTCAGTGATGTAACGTGAGTGAAAATTCATTGTTTTCAGTGATATTAACGTGAGCGGTACAACATTGTTTTCAGTGATGTAACGTGAGTGAAAATTCATTGTTTTCAGTGATATTAACGTGAGCGGTACTTCATTGTTTTCAGTGGTATTAACGTGAGTGAAACTTCATTGTTTTCAGTGATGTAACGTGAGTGAAACTTCATTGTTTTCATTGATTTAACGTGAGCGGTACTACATTGTTTTCAGTGATATTAACGTGAGCGGAACTTCATTGTTTTCAGTGATATTAACGTGAGCGGTACAACATTGTTTTCAGTGATGTTAATGTGAGCGGAACAACATTGTTTTCAGTGATATTAACGTGAGCGGAACTTCATTGTTTTCAGCGATATTAACGTGAGCGGTACTTCATTGTTTTCAGTGATATTAACGTGAGCGGAACAACATTGTTTTCAGTGATATTAACGTGAGCGGAACAACATTGTTTTCAGTGATATTAACATGAGCGGAACGACATTGTTTTCAGTGATATTAACGTGAGCGGTACTTCATTGTTTTCAGTGATATTAACGTGAGCGGTACTACATTGTTTTCAGTGATATTAACGTGAGCGGTACTTCATTGTTTTCAGTGATATGAACGTGAGCGGTACTACATTGTTTTCAGTGATATTAACGTGAGTGGTACTTCATTGTTTTCAGTGATATGAACGTGAGCGGTACTACATTGTTTTCAGTGATATTAACGTGAGCGGTACTTCATTGTTTTCAGTGGTATTAACGTGAGTGAAACTTCGTTGTTTTCAGTGATGTCACGTGAGTGAAACTTCATTGTTTTCAGTGATTTAACATGAGCGGAACAACATTGTTTTCAGTGATATTAACGTGAGCGGAACAACACTGTTTTCAGTGATATTAACGTGAGCGGAACGACATTGTTTTCAGTGGTATAACATGAGCGGTACGACATTGTTTTCAGTGATATTAACGTGAGCGGTACTGCATTGTTTTCAGTGATGTTAGCGTGAGCGGAACAACATTGTTTTCAGTGATATTAACGTGAGCGCTATGACATTGTTTTCAGTGATATTAACATCAGCAGTACTTCATTGTTTTCAGTGATATTAACGTGAGCGGTACTTCATTGTTTTCAGTGATAATAACGTGAGCGGTACTTCATTGTTTTCAGTGATAATAACGTGAGCGGTACTTCATTGTTTTCAGTGATAATAACGTGAGCGGTACTTCATTGTTTTCAGTGATAATAACGTGAGCGGTACTACATTGTTTTCAGTGGTATTAACGTGAGCAGTACAACATTGTTTTCAGTGATATTAACGTGAGCGGAACTTCATTGTTTTCAGTGATATTAACGTGAGCGGTACTTCATTGTTTTCAGTGATATTAACGTGAGCGGAACAACATTGTTTTCAGTGATATTAACGTGAGCGGAACAACATTGTTTTCAGTGATATTAACATGAGCGGAACGACATTGTTTTC